>NC_068308.1:39761381-39806381 GCF_025860055.1 Xyrauchen texanus | reverse complement strand
TCAAATACATACGTCACATTTCTGCTCCGATTTCTGCTGCTGTAAGCCTCAAATAGCCAAAAACTTTATATCTGCTTAATCTTAGGGTGTTTTTTTAAATATATGCCATTTTTTTTACTTGTCTGTGAGTTTGCTTGTGTGAATAATCCAATGTTATATCTTAGATGTCCAGATTAAAATGTGACATCCAGAAGGAAAAGCATGCTAAACAAATCATCAGAAAATATGTTTTCGACTATTGATGATAAAAGTTTATATACCATTGCAAAGGGGAGGATCTCAGCTTTCTAATGACACCTAGATTGTGTCATTAAATAATGAATCAATGAAATAATGAGGGTGTTGCTTGAACTGAAGATTAGACTGAATGTCTATGGACGAGGCCTAAAATGTGTTAGAGCGCCCCCTAAAGTTCACATCTGTGTATTGTGATTGAATTTGATCTTTTTTTTTGTGCTTTCTGCCATCTAGTGGAGTAAAACAACACTTTTCAAAGTGAAGTTGAGTGAACAGAAATGTACAAAGTTAAGCGTAGAAATTTTGGACAACAAAAAAAATATTATTATTATTATTATTATTATTATTATTATTATTTTTTTTTTATATATATATAATTAGACCAATTTTTTGCAACTAGTCCACAGTATATGTGACTGGTGAGCTTTTAAACTTGAGTGTGAAAAATTGCTTGCGGCAATGCAAATGCACCAGAGTTTAAAGGGATTTTCCAAACAAAGCCTTCCGCAGTATAAAGATAGAAATGACCTAAAATAGCATAAATTCAAGTAACATTAAACGTTTCCCAAAGTCTCAGTGGCATTGATTTGCCAATCATAACAGAGCTGTATCACTCATTTATATTAAGAAGTATCAAAGGACTGGCCTTAGGGAATACCGTGACTTTTCCTGGTGGGCCAGCCACGAAACGGAGCCGAACAGGTGGTGATAAGCTGAAACGGGCAACCGCGTTATGCCGAACGGGCCGCGATATGAAACTTTTGGGATGGTGTCTATGTACAACCCAGGTCTCTTCCCAGTCCGCCCCTGATTATAACAATATAAATGTGTATGTTCATATGTGTATCAGGGTTTGTTTAGAGTTGCGCCATCTGCATCTAAACTGAAGAAGTTGAAAGCGTCGTTAGATTGTGGATTGTTGGATTATCAAGAATATTCTGCAGATCCTCACGCCGTCGCAGGTGAGATTTACCTCTGAAATTAATTTTATTACTATCTCTCGATTGCACCCGATGTGAGCTCAGTGCGTGTGTTTTTGTCGGGCAGGTGCTCTAAAATCATACCTGCGCGAGCTGCCCGAACCTCTGCTGACCTTTGACCTGTATGAAGAGTGGATTCAAGCGTCAAAGTGAGTGAAACTGACAATCGTACAGCTGTTAAGAGATTCACAGATGGTTTGTTTTTATGGTTCGTGTGCCATTATGAGTTTGTTTACTGTAGTGTTGCAGATCAGGACAAGCGTTTGCAAGCGTTATTAACAGTCTGTGAGCAGCTGCCCACAGCAAACAGCAACAACTTCAAGTGAGTATAAACAAGCATCCCATAATCACACAGTGACTTCTGGAAGACATGCATATCTGCTCACCAGCATGGCTGGTCTTAAGGATTTTTAAGTATTTTAGGGACTGTTGAAAGAGGTGTGACTTAAAATGATATTGTTTTTATTTTTCAATTTGTTCCACCAGGTATTTAATCAGATTTCTTGCCAAGCTGAACGAGTATCAGGACTATAATAAAATGACACCAGGAAACATTGCGATAGTCCTGGGGCCAAACCTGCTGTGGGCGCACACTGAGGGGTGAGTGACGACACACTGGCGGGGAACTCAAGGTCGAATTTAACTTACGCCGTTGCCTTTACGCAGTGGTTTGGATTTATACTCCTGCATTGGTGTGTCTGCTAGGCTGGTAATCTGGCATACCGAGCATTTTCCCGGTGGGCCGACGCACTTTGAGGCCGATCAGGTGCGGCTGGCCATCGGGAGAACCAAGCGGGCCGGTGGGTCGGTCACGAAACGGGCCGAATGGGCCGCGATAAGCTATAATGAGAAGCCGCGTTGTGCAGAACGGACCACAAAACGGCGCCGCGATATGCAGAAAAGGACAGCGAACAAATAAATAAATAAATATTAGGCATACTTTCGCTGAAAAAGACCATCAAATTAATTAACTATTAATTAACTACTCCAATGACCAACGCAAAATAGGTGTCGTTTCAAAGGAAATATTACCTTTTAGTGCCAGGCCACAGGGGGGCGCTGAACACGAGTGGAAAAAAATTACATAATAACCACTTGCTTGATCTGCACAAAATATGTGTCGTTTTAAAGCTAAGACTCTTATCTTTACAATGAATATAGCTGATCTGACCTATTCTCAAATAGTGCTTTTAAATTGGCTGATAAAGTAGAACTGTTCCGGTTTCATAATTTGCAAATTTGCGATCGCAACAATCATATTTAGAACCAGTAAAAAGATAAAAAAGATCACACAGCCATGTGTTATATATCTGTGGAAAGCTCTTGATGAGTAGAATACAACGAGCTAATTTGTTTCATTCAGAGACCAAACAACAGTTAGTATTAGCGCGTGAAATCCAAATGTGTAATAAACAGATAATCAGAATTTTCGTCACATTTAGGTTTATTACTTCATGATAAATAAGCGTGATATAGAAAATGAGGTATCGAAACGTAGAGTAGAGGACTCTGAATCAAACAAGCCCACACTCGACGTGCTACGATGAGGATATCCTGAAATGGTGGCTAATCGCTAATAGCATCTCTATAGCAACAGTTTCTCTGGGATCGATTCACTGAAGATTCAGTTCAGATTGCTCCAACCAGTGGTGAAAGTCCTCCATATTTGGGCAGAGAATCATGTCTGTTCAACCACTGTAATAACATATGACCACCAGGAGATGGCGCCAAGTGCATGACACCGATTCAATGATGACTTAAATGGCACAGAATGAAACTCATTCTGTGAAATCTTTCAGTCATTGTTGATGTGTTATTAGTTTGTATGAACAATAATTGTGTGTTATTTGTTTGGAGAGTCTTTCAGACACATGGAGACGTTTTTGCACACTATGAAGTTTATTTTTGTAATGCTAACTTTTTGTAATGCTAACGCTTTGTCGTATCAACACAAAATCAGCTACAGGTGACACGATTGGGAACAAAACAAAAGCCGTTTTTCGGAGCCACCTTATTTACACCCTGAGATATATAATGTCAAATCAGAAAAATAAGAAATAAAAAATGTATTTGAATATTTTTTGTTTTCCTCAGGAATATTACAGAGATGATGACGACGGTCTCACTGCAGATAGTAGGAATCATTGAGCCAATTATCCAGCATGCTGATTGGTTCTTCCCTGGAGGTGAGACATACAGAAGGACCAATGAGACACTCCATAGAGATGTCATTCAGTGTCAATTGTGTTGAGATGCTGCGATTAACGTATTTGTCATGTATCTTCCTGTCACAGAGATTGAGTTTGTAACTGGTAACTATGGCAGCCCCGTCCACACCAATCACAACGCCAACTACAGCTCCATGCCCTCACCCGACATGGACCAATCAGAGCGCAGGCAGCAGGACCAGAGCAGACGACCCCTCAGTGTCGCCACTGACAACATGATGCTGGAGTTCTACAAGAAAGACGGGTACGAACAAAAACACAGTGCGTTCAGTTGTGCATGAGATTCTTCAGTTTCACAGCTCTAATTTGGTTCACCCTGTGAGCGCATGAATCTCACTTAACCAGTCAGGAATGTCATTGAAAGACAGATACTTATTAAAAACAATAATCATAATAGTATTAAATATATATATACTACTAAAAAAATTATATATATATATATACAGGTGAAACTCGAAAAATTAGAATATCGTGCAAAAGTTCATTAATTTCAGTAATTCAACTTAAAAGGTGAAACTAATATATTATATAGACTCATTACAAGCAAAGTAAGATATTTCAAGCCTTTATTTGATATAATTTTGATGATTATGGCTTACAGCTTATGAAAACCCCAAATTCAGAATCTCAGAAAATTAGAATATTGCATGAAATCAATAAAAAAAGGATTTTAAATACAGAAATGTCGGGCCTCTGAAAAGTATAATCATGCATATGTACTCAGTACTTGGTTTGGGCCCCTTTTGCATTAATTACTGCCTCAATGCGGCGTGGCATGGATGCTATCAGCCTGTGGCACTGCTGAGGTGTTATGGAAGACCAAGATGCTTCAATAGCGGCCTTCAGCTCTTCTGCATTGTTTGGTCTCATGTCTCTCATCTTTCTCTTGGCAATGGGACCTTGGTTTCCAAATGAGATGCAAAATTTGCTCTCATCAGAAAAGAGGACTTTGGACCACTGAGCAACAGACCAGTTCTTTTTTTCTTTAGCCCAGGTAAGACGTTTGACATTTGAAGCCCATGTCCAGGACCCGTCTGTGTGTGGTGGCTCTTGATGCAGTAACTCCAGCCTCAGTCCACTCCTTGTGTAGCTCCCCCACACATTTGAATGGCCTTTTCCTGACAATCCTCTCCAGGCTACGGTCATCCCTGCTGCTTGTGCACCTTTTTCTTCCACACTTTTCCCTTCCACTTAACTTTCTATTAATGTGCTTTGATACAGCACTTTGAGAACATCCAACTTCTTTTGCAATTACCTTTTGAGGCTTTCCCTCCTTGTGGAGGGTGTCAATGATGGTTTTCTGCACAACTGTCAGGTCAGCAGTCTTCCCCATGATTGTGAATTCAACTGAACCAGACTGAGAGACCATTTAAAGGCTCAGGAACCCTTTGCAGGTGTTTAGCTGATTAGAGTGTGACACTTTGAGCTACAATACTGAACCTTTTCACAATATTCTAATTTTCTGAGATTCTGAATTTGGGGTTTTCATAAGCTGTAAGCCATAATCATCAAAATGATATCAAATAAAGGCTTGAAATATCTTACTTTGCTTGTAATGAGTCTATATAATATATTAGTTTCACCTTTTAAGTTGAATTACTGAAATTAATGAACTTTTGCACGATATTCTAATTTTTCGAGTTTCACCTGTATATATATGTGTATATTTTATTATTATTATTATTATTATTATTATTATATCTTTATTATTATATGTACAGTGGGGCAAAAAAGTATTTAGTCAGCCACCAATTGTGCAAGTTCTCCCACTTAAAAAGATGAGAGAGGCCTGTAATTTTCATCATAGGTACAATTCAACTATGAGAGACAAAATTAGAAAACAAAAATCCAGAAAATCACATTGTAGGATTTTTAATGAATTTATTTTATATATATGTATATATTATTATTTAAAAAATTATTATAAATATATATATTTTTTTATATATGTATATAATATCATTATTATTATTATTATATATTTTTTTATTATATATATATATATATATATATATATATATATATATATATATATTTATATTTTATTATATATTTTTTATTATATATATATATATATGTATATTTTGTTATAATTATTATATATATTTTACGTAAGAATGTAACACATGTTTGTGTTGTTCTGCTGAAGTGTTTCTTCACTGTATAAACTGTGTGTTGCTCATACAGCTGAAGTGCCACTTACTGCCCCCTGGAGTAAACAGGTGGTACTACAAGCATTTCTCAGGAATCTTCCTTATTACGGTCCGGGGGCATTATGATTAATTGCGTTAATTTTATTAACATGTAATTTTAGTCAAATTAATCGCACTGAATTAACTCGTTAAATCGACAGCCCTAAAAATATATATATATATATATATATATATATATATATATATATATATATATATATATATTTTATATACATATATATATATATATATATATATATTTTATATACATATATGATAAGCCAAGTAAAGTTATTAAAATGTACGTAATCATAAGTCATTAACTGTAATATTATTACAAGAAATTGAAATGTAATGCACTACATTACTTTTTGTACTTATAAAGTAGATTACAGTAATTATTTGTAATTTGCAACACTGATTGAAATATATAATGAGAAATGAAGTTATGACAGTAATGAGGATCTAATGCAATCACTATTTATATAATATTTATATTAGTATTTCTGTGCAAACAAACTTAAAAGTAAAACTTGCTCATCAGTAGTTTGCAGTTGCATGTCTCCCTGTTTGTCATCTCATCTGCTCATGGAAACTGAGTCACTGTCCTCTTGTTGATGGATCTCCATTTCGGCTCTCAGTCTCTGTGTGATCTGACATGGTCTGGGTTTAATGTCTGATGCTTCTGCTTTTATTCCACTAATGCAGCATTAGGAAAATTCAAAGGTAAAGCTTCCTTTCTCGCTGTCTGCTCTGACAGTCTCTGATTTCCTGCGAACCTGCTGATTTCTTTTACACTCAGAAGTTGTGTTGGCATTGTGGTGGGCAGCGGTCGATGTTTGTGTACGTTGTAAAAGAACAGCGCTAGTTGAGTGCATGTGAATTAATGTCAGTTTATTACTTAAAACTCTATAGACCCACAGGTAAATGCGCTTGTGCATTTAAGTTACTTAAAATAACAAAATAAGGCCTCAAAACATTGACGTCTTAAATTAGCGCCCCCTAGAGGTGATGAGGTATAAATACTTATATCAAAATAAAAGTCCTTCACATTGCACATATATGATCATGTCATATATCAAATGAAAGCTCTTATTCTCAGGAATGTGACTGTATAGATTATTTTGTTGCACTAATATCACAGTTCAAAATATTCTCAAAAGAATCACAAAGTGAAATATGTTTTCTGTAAGTCATCAAATACAAACGTCTCATTTATGCACCGATCACCGCTGCTGTCAGCCACAAATAGCTACAAACTTTATATCTGCTTTTATATTATGAAGCTATTTAAAAAATGAGCCATTGTTTACTTGTTTAACATTAGACTGAATGTCTATGGACGAGCACATCTGTGAGGGGTAAAATGTGTTAGAGCGCCCCCTACAGTTCACATCTGTGAGGGGTATAATGTGTTAGAGCGCCCCTACAGTTCACATCTGTGAGGGGTATAATGTGTTAGAGCTCCCTACAGTTCACATCTGTGAGGGGTATAATGTGTTAGAGCCCCTACAGTTCACATCTGTGAGGGGTATAATGTGTTAGAGCCCCCTACAGTTCACATCTGTGAGGGGTAAAATGTGTTAGAGCGCCCTACAGTTCACATCTGTGAGGGGTATAATGTGTTAGAGCCCCCTACAGTTCACATCTGTGAGGGGTATAATGTGTTAGAGCCCCCTACAGTTCACATCTGTGAGGGGTATAATGTGTTAGAGCCCCCTACAGTTCACATCTGTGAGGGGTATAATGTGTTAGAGCGCCCCTACAGTTCACATCTGTGAGGGGTAAAATGTGTTAGAGCGCCCCTACAGTTCACATCTGTGAGGGGTAAAATGTGTTAGAGCCCCCTACAGTTCACATCTGTGAGGGGTATAATGTGTTAGAGCGCCCCTACAGTTCACATCTGTGAGGGGTAAAATGTGTTAGAGCGCCCCTACAGTTCACATCTGTGAGGGGTATAATGTGTTAGAGCGCCCTACAGTTCACATCTGTGAGGGGTATAATGTGTTAGAGCGCCCCTACAGTTCACATCTGTGAGGGGTATAATGTGTTAGAGCCCCCTACAGTTCACATCTGTGAGGGGTATAATGTGTTAGAGCCCCCTACAGTTCACATCTGTGAGGGGTAAAATGTGTTAGAGCCCCTACAGTTCACATCTGTGAGGGGTATAATGTGTTAGAGCGCCCCTACAGTTCACATCTGTGAGGGGTATAATGTGTTAGAGCGCCCCTACAGTTCACATCTGTGAGGGGTAAAATGTGTTAGAGCCTCTACAGTTCACATCTGTGAGGGGTATAATGTGTTAGAGCGCCCCTACAGTTCACATCTGTGAGGGGTATAATGTGTTAGAGCCCCCTACAGTTCACATCTGTGAGGGGTAAAATGTGTTAGAGCGCTCCTACAGTTCACATCTGTGAGGGGTAAAATGTGTTAGAGCCCCTACAGTTCACATCTGTGAGGGGTATAATGTGTTAGAGCGCCCCTACAGTTCACATCTGTGAGGGGTATAATGTGTTAGAGCGCCCCTACAGTTCACATCTGTGAGGGGTAAAATGTGTTAGAGCGCCCCTACAGTTCACATCTGTGAGGGGTATAATGTGTTAGAGCCCCCTACAGTTCACATCTGTGAGGGGTATAATGTGTTAGAGCCCCCTACAGTTCACATCTGTGAGGGGTAAAATGTGTTAGAGCCCCCTACAGTTCACATCTGTGAGGGGTATAATGTGTTAGAGCGCCCCCTACAGTTCACATCTGTGAGGGGTATAATGTGTTAGAGCGCCCCCTACAGTTCACATCTGTGAGGGGTATAATGTGTTAGAGCGCCCCCTACAGTTCACATCTGTACATTGTGATGGAGAAATTATTATGTTTTCTAGTGTTTGCTGCCACCTAGTGGAATAAAATGAGACTTTTCAAAGTGAGGTAGTGTGAACAGAACCGGAATTACATGCTTACAAAATAACGACAACAAATACAATTTTGATAATTCGAGTAATAGTGAAAGACACTTGTTAATAGACGAAGTGCAGATATGCAAATTGGTTGTGTGTGTGTGTGTGTGTGTGTGTGTGTTCTGATTGGCTGTGTGTCTGCCCCGTTGCAGTATGGGAGTGCGAGTGATGGACACTTCCTGGGTGTCTCGGAGAGGCTCTTCGTCGTCTCGTAAGAGTTCGTCGACTCCTCCCAGTATACTGCTACCAGCGCCGCCCTCTGATTCGCCGGACGCTGACCAATCAGGCGATCTCTCCATCTCTCCCTCACAGACTCCACCCCACATCAGTGATAGGACCAGGTAAAAAGTGGGAGCCAATAGAAATCCAGTGCAAAACACATCACATCCAATCAAACGCTGTACGCTGCTGTTGAGCTCATTTCAATTCAGCCAGCTGAGGACATCATGAATATTAATCATTTATACAGCTTATCCATAATTTATGCAGGGCCAAATTACTTAATATTAAATAATTAAAATAATGTTTAAATATTAAAATAAATAATTAAATACAGAATGAAATCATAAAAAATGAATTGTGAAATTGTATAAAATAAATGTCCCTTATTTTTCCTATTAGCTCAAATTTTGCGTCCATTTTTAATTTTAACTCACTAGCCAGTGACGTCAATTTTGAAAGGTAACGCCCCCTGTTATTAAATGACATGCAGATAACCCTAACAATTATTTATTGAGTTATTAAATGAATAATTTCATTGTTTTAGAGGTTTTTTTTTACAGTTTGTTTAAATATTTATTCAGTTATTTAATTTTAATTAATGTAATTAATAAATGTATTAATTGTTGAGTTGGTTGAATTGAAATGAAGTATATCTGAACTATATTTATATGTATATACACTTAAATGCTTTCTTTCCATCAGTGTAAATGTGTGTAGGCTCTTTATATGTCAGTATTTTAAAGGACAAAATGTCAAGATCCATCGACAGCATTTGTGGCACAATGTCGGTTAACACAGAAAATTATTTTAACTCATCTGTAAGGAACAAAATTATAATTCTTAGGTAAATTAATCTAGTTTTAAGAATGTTTAGATATTCTGGTAACACTTTCTATGCAGCTCTTATTTATAATACATTTATAATATCTCATAATACACTTTATAACATGTTATAACTTCTCATAAATAATTATAACTACAGTTATAACACATTATAAGACTTCCCCTATTCATAGTTCTGCTTTAGAGTATAATGTGTTATAAAGACATTATAATGCATTTATGTCTCATAATACACTTTATAACATGTTATAACTTCTCATAAATAATTATAACTACAGTTATAACACGTTATAAGACTTCCCCTATTCATAGTTGTACTTTAGTGTATAATGTGTTATAAAGGCATTATAATGCATTTATCATGTCTCATAATACACTTTATAACATGTTATAACTTCTCATATATAATTATAACTACAGTTATAATACGTTATAAGACTTCCCCTATTCATAGTTGTATTTTACATATAATGTGTTATAAAGGCATTATAATGCATTTATCATGTCTCATAATACACTTTATAATAAGTTATAACTTCTAATAAATAATTATAACTACAGTTGTACAGTAATGTGTGTGTGTGTGTGTGGGAGGGTGTATGTGTGTGTGTGTGTGTGTGTGTGTGTGTGTGTGTGTGGGAGGGTGTATGTGTGTGTGTGTGTGTGTGTGTGTGTGTGTGTGTGTGTGTGTGTGTGTGTGTGTGAGAGAGAGATAGATGGAGTGTGTGTGAGAGTGAGTGCGTGTGTGTATGTGTTTGTTTGTTTGTGTGTGTGTGTATGTGAGTGTGTGTGTGTGTGTGTGTGTGTGTGTGTGTGAGTGTGTGTGATCACCTGTTGCCACATCCAAGCAAAGATGCTGTCAGCTTTCTGAGTGGAAAAATAGTGTCCGGGGGTATTTCTCCCTATTTCATGGTAGCCGGTGCACAAGAGACAATCAGTCTAGTTAGGGTTAACCCCATCCCTAACCCTAAAGGGTCAAAGATGTCCGTCTAGCATGTTCGCATAGAAAAACAATGGAATAACCAGAGGGACACTAAAATGCGTTCATTGTGAATGGCCCTTTACATGAATAATTGTTTTGAACTTTACATAGTGGAGAAAGCAATTCTATCATGCTAATCTCATGTTAGCATGTTTAATATTTACATTTGTGTCTGCACTTTTGAAACTGTGTATTTTAATGTTCATTGGCAGTTTACTTCCATTTAAAGTGCATTACTGCACACTGAGCGCTAATCCACATAACGCCACAAATGTTTTTGATGGAGCTTAACCTTTATAATTAATATTCTGTCATGATTTACTCACCCTCAAGTTGTTCTAAACCCAAATGACAAAAGGAGATGTCATGTGTTATGTTATTCTCAGTCACCATTCACTTTCATAGGTTTGGAACAACATGAGGGTGTGTAAATGGTACCGAATTGTTATTTTTTGGGTGAACTATCCCTTTAAACTCCTGCACTGAATCGTACAGACGCTCCCCGAGTGCAACAATATTCCCCTCTTCTTGATGTCTCAATGTTCAAAATCTTTTCAGCTCTGACGACACATCGTACAATTGCTCGGACTCCTGTTACGTCTGCCCCTCCCCCGAGGAGGAAAGACCGCCCCCTCCTTACCGGTTCTCTTCCTCCTTTTCCTCTCCCTCGTTCTCTCATCCCTCACCCCACCCATACCCTCGAGCACAGCCCTGCGCGCGTCCCGTTGCCCCTGGACCCGAATCCGTTCCGCCCGGTCAGTCTCCTCCCCCACTGTCCACCCGCTGGTCTGTATACAGCCCGCCTCCTTTCCTCCCGTCCTTCTCCTCTCTGGACGTTAACTCTAACCCTAAACTCAGTTCCCTGCACCTACCCAAACAGGGCTCTCTGCCCGCAGACCCGACCCGCTCGCATGTGCCACACGCCGACTCAAACCCACCGCCCGTCTACATCAAACCCCCGCTCGTTCTGCCCCGTCACGACACCTGCCACCCTAACTTTACCCCTCACTCAGCTCCGCCGCCCTGGGCTGCCTGCGTCTGTAACCGAGAGAGGGGACACAGAGTGACTAGGTAACTATTCACTAACTGTTTAATGTTTTCCGTATATTAGACTCATGAACAGAGATGTTAACCAGTTCCAATGATTCCTTCAAGTCTTTATCTGTCACTCTAGGGTTCTTTATAACCTCATTGTGCATTTCTTGACTGGACGGCCACTTCTAGAGAGAGTACCTATAGTACTAAATCATCTCCAATTATAGACAGTTTGTCTAACTGTGGACAGCTGAATATCTAACGGCCACTTCTAGTGAGAGTACCTATAGTACTAAATCATCTCCATTTATAGTTTGTCTAACTGTGGACAGATGAATATCTAACAGCCACTTCTAGTGAGAGTACCTATAGTACTAAATCATCTCCATTTATAGACAGTTTGTCTCACTGTGGACAGATGAATATCTAACGGCCACTTCTAGAGAGAGTACCTATAGTACTAAATCATCTCCATTTATAGACAGTTTGTCTCACTGTGGACAGATGAATATCTAACGGCCACTTCTAGAGAGAGTACCTATAGTACTAAATCATCTCCATTTATAGACAGTTTGTCTAACTGTGGACAGACGAATATCTAACGGCCACTTCTAGAGAGAGTACCTATAGTACTAAATTTATAGACAGTTTGTCTCACTGTGGACAGATGAATATCTAAACTCTTCCAGATAACTTTGCAACCCTTTCCAGCTTTATGCAAAGGAACAGTACTTGATCGTAGGTCATCTGAGATCTCTTGTTCCACATCAGCGGATGCTTCTTGTGAATTGCAACTCAAAACTCAAAATGCTTGAGTGCTTTTTATAAGTCAAAGTAGCTCTAACCCACACCTACAATCTCCTTTCATTAATTGGATGCCAGGTTTGCCAACTCCTGACTCTAATTAGCTTTTGTTGTCATCGTTAGTCTTTGGGGTTCACTTACTTTTCCCAACCCACACTGCGAATGTTTGAATGACCAGATTTTAAGACAAATTCATACATAAATGCAGGTAATTCCAAAGGGTTCACATACTTTTTCTCGCCACTGATATAGTATTTATTTTTATGAATATAGTTCTCGTTTGTCTTGCAGTAAACAAAGAAATATATATCCTGTGATAGTAAACTTATATAAATGTTTTAAATAATCGGAAACATTTTATTTATGGAAGCGCAAAAAAACAACAACACGTTACATATCCCAGATCTTTAATAACCATATTTACTTTTGTGTAATTAAGCCATTATTAACATATGTATTTGTTGTTATTTTAGTTTGTTGCACTATTCTGAAAGGTTGAGGAATACTAAAGAGGTGTGGGCATTACTCCAAAAAATGGATGAGGTTAAGGAGTTGAATTGAGGTCCCAGGTCCGATGTATACATTTAAGGGTTGAAATGAACACTACAGAGCAAGCCAAACATTCAAGAAGTATTCATAGTTTGGAGTTGGATTAGTTTTAATAATTTGCATGTGCATTCAGTGTCATGATTTGATGTGTGTGCACATTTCTGTTGTCAGCACTCAGATGAATAAAGAGCCCTCGCCTGTGATTGGTCAAAGAGGAATTTCGCCAACAGCGCCCTCTGGTGGACAAACACAGTTATCAGACCAGAGTCCGTACACACTGCGAAAAGGTATGTGTCTTTAGTGCGTGCAACTCTATGTACCGCTCTTGTGACATGCTGAAAATCATATAGACTCGTCCCTCAGTTTGTACATTAATGCACTTACAATGCAAGTCTATGGGGCCAGTGTCAGCTCATACAAAGCGAGGGACGTGTCATTTTAACTATAACGTAACTTGTTTTGAACCTGTCATTCTAATTGTGTTTCCATCTCTCTCAGCTTCCAAAAAATTGGTGCCCATCCCTCCCAAGGGTCCATTTTCTCCATCCGGCTGTTTGTCGGATCTATCTCCGGGCCCCTCACCCGTCAGTCTGTCCCCGACGCCCCCCAGCACCCCCTCCTTGTACGGCTTCAGTTACCCTCAGGGAGGCTCCGCCCTCACATCACCAGGACACAGCCACAGTCAGACCCCCACCACGCCCTCTCTTTCCTCCCCATCACTGTTCACGGGCACCCTGCCCAAAGCGCGACCCGCCACGAAACCGCCCCGCCATAGACCAAACCTACCCCCGCCACAGCCTCCGGGTACGTCCGGTTTGAGCCCGCAGACCCTGGAAAACTCCTCAGGCCTGCTGGAGGGGTTATCACCGGGCGAGAGTATGTCTACAGGTAAAGATGTGAACTTTAACGGCACAATTGTACCAAGACAATTGTTACATATTGTCCCAAGACAATTGTTTGGCGTTAAACAGCGCCCCCAAAAATATTCGATCACTTAAGTTACACTTCATGTGTGGATGTCATTGCATTAGATAACAAAAGGTCAAAGAAAGTGTCATTTCGACTCCGCTTTAGTTAATAATGTGTGCTCAAGTAAAAGTCTATTCTTAAAGAGACAGTACAATTGAAGCATTTGTTGTGCATTTCAATGTAAAAACTATTTATGTAAATAAATATGTAACAATGTACGGTATATTAGGGCTGTTGTTTTTCATGTTACCTTAGTGCAATTAATCGTAAAAAAAAAAAATTTGCATTGTCTAACTGTGGACGGATGAATATCTAACGGCCACTTCTAGTGAGAGTACCTATAGTACTAAATCATCTCCATTTATAGACAGTTTGTCTCACTGTGGACGGATGAATATCTAACGGCCACTTCTAGAGAGAGTACCTATAGTACTAAATCATCTCCATTTATAGACAGTTTGTCTCACTGTGGACAGATGAATATCTAACGGCCACTTCTAGTGAGAGTACCTATAGTACTAAATCATCTCCATTTATAGACAGTTTGTCTAACTGTGCACAGATGAATATCTAACGGCCACTTCTAGTGAGAGTACCTATAGTACTAAATCATCTCCATTTATAGACAGTTTGTCTAACTGTGGACAGATGAATATCTAACGGCCACTTCTAGTGAGAGTACCTATAGTACTAAATCATCTCCATTTATAGTCAGTTTGTCTCACTGTGAACAGATGAATATCTAACGGCCACTTCTAGTGAGAGTACCTATAGTACTAAATCATCTCCATTTATAGACAGTTTGTCTAACTGTGGACAGATGAATATCTAACGGCCACTTCTAGTGAGAGTACCTATAGTACTAAATCATCTCCATTTATAGACAGTTTGTCTAACTGTGGACAGATGAATATCTAACGGCCACTTCTAGTGAGAGTACCTATAGTACTAAATCATCTCCATTTATAGACAGTTTGTCTAACTGTGGACGGATGAATATCTAACGGCCACTTCTAGTGAGAGTACCTATAGTACTAAATCATCTCCATTTATAGACAGTTTGTCTAACTGTGGACAGATGAATATCTAACTGGCCACTTCTAGTGAGAGTACCTATAGTACTAAATCATCTCCATTTATAGACAGTTTGTCTCACTGTGGACAGATGAATATCTAACGGCCACTTCTAGTGAGAGTACCTATAGTACTAAATCATCTCCATTTATAGACAGTTTGTCTCACTGTGGACAGATGAATATCTAACAGCCATTTCTAGTGAGAGTACCTATAGTACTAAATCACCTCCATTTATAGACAGTTTGTCTCACTGTGGACAGATGAATATCTAACAGCCATTTCTAGTGAGAGTACCTATAGTACTAAATCATCTCCATTTATAGACAGTTTGTCTCACTGTGGACAGATGAATATCTAACAGCCATTTCTAGTGAGAGTACCTATAGTACTAAATCATCTCCATTTATAGACAGTTTGTCTCACTGTGGACAGATGAATATCTAACAGCCATTTCTAGTGAGAGTACCTATAGTACTAAATCATCTCCATTTATAGACAGTTTGTCTCACTGTGGACAGATGAATATCTAACGGCCACTTCTAGTGAGAGTACCTATAGTACTAAATCATCTCCATTTATAGACAGTTTGTCTCACTGTGCTCAGATGAATATCTAAACTCTGCCAGATAACTTTATAACCCTTTCCAGCTTTATGAAAAAAAAATGCTCGAGTGCTTTTTACAAGTCAAAGTAGCTCTAACCCACACCTACAATCTAGTTTCATTAATTAGATGCCAGGTTTGCCAACTCCTGACTCGACTTAGCTTATATTGACGTCATTAGCCTAGGGGGTTCACATACTTTTTCCAACCCACACTGCGAATTTTTGAATGATGTATTTGTTATGTATGAGAACGTGTGTTATTAGTTAAAACAGATTGTGTTTATTCGTTATTGTAACTTAGATGAGACGTTTTTCTTTTTTTAATGTATATTTTGATATCTACTGAAGTGACTGTAACTCTGAGGTGTACAGCTCTTGCCTTCCTGTTTTCCACTTTTGCTGTTGGTGTTGTTTTACAGCAGTGTAAGGTCATGAGGTCAGTGGGCTTCGGTTCAGAAGGGTAAGCAACAGTGTCTGTGCATAATCTCACCTGACGCCAGCTGTCCTGTATATAAACGCCTCATCCACCCGCTGTATATCATCTGTTTGTGACTGTAATAACATCGCAGCTGTCTGTCCTGCATGGCTCTGATGTCTCGCTTTGATTGACGGTTAGCTCCATCTCCTCCCTTGAGTTTAAACCTACTGTACATGACCTCTGGCATGACCTCCATACCGACCTCTCGGTTCAGTCTTACCACAAACCCACCGAGCCTGAAGTCCCCTGTGTCTCTGTGTCCAGTTTAAGTCCTGAACTTCAGGGTTAATAACAACTACGTGATTGAAAATTCCTACCCGTCTTTTCATACTTGACTGTCTGTGTTTTTACCTCTAGACTGGCTGTGTGATCTGGACATTCCTGTGATAGACGCTGAACTGGACGGCATTCTGGACTGACAGATCTTGCGGGCCGCTCAGGAACTCTGTGTCTCTGGTGGAGTCCGATGAGGAATCGGAGAGCACGGCACTATAACATGGTCCTGTCCTTCACCACATCAATCACTGCTACCGACGGCCCTGTCAGCTGCACTTCATATCAGAGAAACTCAGAGAATATTCAATGTTGCACGGACGACAAACAGCGTATAAAGGAAACGGACAAAACTATAAAAGTGAAACTTTTATCACATCACTGCGTTGTCGTGCTCCCATCCTGTTTGTTTATGCGTTTATAGTTTTTCCATTTTGTCTGTTTTCTATTTGCCTTTGAACTTTGTTTCACTTTGTTTGGGTCGCTGGATCAATTCTAGACCCATGTTTACCCTTAGTGTCTCAACCGTATAACACATTCCAGCTCATCCTGAAGATAAAACATGATGTTGAGACTGATTTGAATGAAGCACCATTCACACTGAGAAGTGACCAGAAGGTCATTGCATTTAATTTGATATTAGAGTTTGGCAATCCGTTGTGCTGCAACAAAGGTGAGAGAACTTTATATTTATGCAAATGAGCGGCAATATGAAGCAGTGACTTTTATGACCTTCGTTAAGGTTCTCTAACATGCATTCTTGCGCACGGGACATGTGCATGGGACACCATGCTAAAAAACACTCGCAGTGTTTCTTGCGCTACCACCGAATGTACCGACTCTTTTAAACTGGTTCTTTTGAATCTACATCGAAAAACACACTGTGTGACGAGTCTAGCCCGATTCCCGAATCAATGACTCTATAGAGCCGGTTCTTTTGAATCCACAGTGTAAATGTGCAGCCTGACCAGTTGTGTCCGATTCCCGAATCAATGACTCTTTAGAGCCGGTTCTTTCGAATCTACTGCGCAAATTGCACAATGCAACCAGTGTAGAGCGATTCCCAAACAAATGACTCTTTTGAATACAGCGCAAAACACATTGTGTGTCCAGTGCAGCCGGATTCCCAAAAATGACTCTTATGAATCGGTTCTTTTGAATCTACAGCTTGAAACAGGCAGCCTGACAAGTGGATTCTGATTCCTGAACAAATGACTCTTATGAACAGTTTCTTTTAAATCTAGAGCACAAAACTTACAGCTCAACCAGTGCAACCCAATTCCCAAATAAATGACTCTTATGAACTGATTCTTTTGAATCTACATCGAGAAAGACTGTGCGACCACTGTAGCCCGATTCCCGAACGAATGACTCTTATGAACTGATTCTTTTGAATCTACAGCGCGAAACAAACAGCAAGAACAGTGTAGCCCAATTCCCGAACGAATTACTCTTATGAACCGATTCTTTTGAATCTACACCGTGAAATAGGCAGCCTGACAAGTGAAGTCTGATTCCCGAACGAATGACTCTTATGAGCCGATTCTTTTGAATCTACACCGTGAAATAGGCAGCCTGACAAGTGAAGTCTGATTCCCGAACGAATGACTCTTATGAACCGATTCTTTTGAATCTACACCGTGAAATAGGCAGCCTGACAAGTGAAGTCTGATTCCCGAACGAATGACTCTTATGAACCGATTCTTTTGAATCTACACAGCTAAACAAACAGCGCTACCTCCCGAACGAATGATTAAATCACTATCAGTGTGAACGGCTGCTGCTTGAATCTTACGAATCCGAATCTTTGTGGTTTAAGACATGTAAACAGGATGAATGAGTGAATCACATCTCAAGTCTGTGACGTATATAATGAAGGCAGATATATTATATAAACATTATAACTGTATGGATTCTGAGATTGTGTGTTTTGGAGCGGATTATAATAACTCTTATATGCTGTAAGTATTAACTGACACAGCGCTGCAAACATGTACATAGAATATAGATCAAACATTTATGAATCTCTCTCTGAATATACAGATATATATGAACTATATTATTTTGCTTCAGGCACTGGTTTATGTAAATGAGTAATACGCCGCAGGTCTCTGGAAACAGGAAGTTCAGGAGCGTTTGCTGAAGAACAGAATTGCAACAGAGATTAAACAATGAAGTAGTCACGAGTTTACCTCTTACAGGACGATTACTGTTGTGTGTGTGTTATATGTGTGTTATATGTGTGTGTGAGTGTGTGTATGCGTGTGTCTGCATGTTTGTGCGTATGTGTGTGTGTGCATATTTGTATGTGTGCTTGTGTGTGTGTGTGCAAGTGTGTGTGTTTGTTGTGAGTATGTGTGTGATGTGTGTGTGATGATTGTGTGTGTACGTGTGTGTGTTTGTTGTGAGTGTGTGTGCATGTGTTAGTGAGTGTGTGTGTTATGTGTGTGTTTTTTGTGAGTGTGTGTGTGATGATTGTGTGTGTGTATGTGCATGTTTGTATGTATGTGTGTGTATGCGTGCGTGTTTGTTTGTTGTGTGTGTGCATGTTTGTGTGTGATGTGTGTGTGCAAGTGTGTGTGTTTGTTGTGAGTGTGTGTGCATGTGTTAGTGTGTGTGTGTGTTATGTGTGTGTTTTTTGTGAGTGTGTGTGTGATGATTGTGTGTGTGTATGTGCATGTTTGTATGTATGTGTGTGTATGCGTGCGTGTTTGTTTGTGTGTGTGATGTGTGTGTGCAAGTGTGTGTGTTTGTTGTGAGTATGTGTGTGATGTGTGTGTGATGATTGTGTGTGTACGTGTGTGTGTTTGTTGTGAGTGTGTGTGTTGTGTGTGTGCATGTGTTAGTGAGTGTGTGTGTTATGTGTATGTGTGTGTTTTTTGTGAGTGTGTGTGTGATGATTGTGTGTGTGTATGTGCATGTTTGTATGTATGTGTGTGTATGCGTATGCGTGTTTGTTTGTTGTGTGTGTGCATGTTTGTGTGTGATGTGTGTGTGCAAGTGTGTGTGTTTGTTGTGAGTGTGTGTGCATGTGTTAGTGTGTGTGTGTATGTGTGTGTTTTTGTGAGTGTGTGTGTGTGTGTGTGATGATTGTGTATGTGTGTGTGCATGTCTGTGTTATATATGTGTATGCGTGTGTGCAAGTGTGTGTGATTGTTGTGAGTGTGTGTGTTATGTGTGTATGTGTGTGTTTTTTGTGAGTGTGTGCATGTGTTAGTGTGTGTGTTTTTGTGGTGAGTGTGTGTGTTTTGTGTGTGCATGTGTTAGTGTTGTGTGTGTTATGTGTGTATGTGTGTGTGCATGTGTTAGTGTGTGTGTTTTTGTTGTGAGTGTGTGTGTGTTTTGTGTGTGCATGTGTTAGTGTTGTGTGTGTGTTTGTTGTGAGTGTATGTGTGTGTGTTTGTGCATGTTTGTGTGTGTGTGTTTTGTTTGTGTGATTGTGTGTGTGAGTGTGTGTGTGTTTGTTTGTTGTGAGTGTGTGTGTGTGTGTGTGATGATTGTGTATGTGTGTGTGTACATGTGTGCGTGTGTGTGCATGTTTGTATGTGTGTGTTTTTGTTTGTGTGATTGTGTATGTGTGTGTGTGTGCATGTTTGTATGTGTGTTTGTGTGTGCATGTTTGTATGTGTGTGTGTGTGTGCATGTTTTGTTTGTGTGTTGTGTGTGTTTGTATGTGTGTGTGTTTGTGTGTGTGTTGTATGTGTTTGTGTGTGTGCGTGTGTGTGTTTGTATGTGTGTGTGTTTGTGTGTGTGCGCGTGTGTGTGTTTGTATGTGTGTGTGTGCGTGTTTGTATGTGTGTTTGTGTGTGTGTGTGCGTGTGTGTGTTTGTATGTGTGTGTGTGTTTGTATGTGTGTGTGTTTGTGTGTGTGCGTGTGTGTGTTTGTATGTGTGTGTGTGTGTGTTGTGTGTGTGTGCGTGTTTGTATGTGTGTTTGTGTGTGTGCGTGTGTGTGTTTGTATGTGTGTGTGTTTGTGTGTGTGTGCGTGTTTGTGTGTGTGTGTTTGTGTGTGTGTGTGTGTGTGTGTGTTTGTATGTGTGTGTGTTTGTGTGTGTGTGTGTGTGTGTGCGTGTGTGTGTTTGTATGTGTGTGTGTTTGTGTGTGTGTGTGTTTGTGTGTGTGTGTGTTTGTGTGTGTGTGTGTTTGTGTGTGTTTGTGTGTGTGTGTGCGTGTGTGTGTTTGTATGTGTGTGTGTGTGTGTGTGTTTGTGTTTGTATATGTGTGTGTGTGTGTTTGTATGTTTGTGTGTGTGTGTGTTTGTATGTGTGTGTGTGTGTGTTTGCATGTTCCAGTCGTGTTAAAAACTTTCATGATGTATGAACGTCTGTCTCCAAAGTCTCTCTAGCAAGTCAGTCCAGTTTCGGCCATCTTTGAAACTTTGGAGGTTATTTATATTCACGCAGCTTCAATCTTCATGTAAAAATGAAATATTCCCGGCTTGTGTAGCTCATGCACATGCGCGCTCTGGAGTTGATTGACAGATGATGTCTGTATGTAAAAGGTGATTGGCTCTTTTAACTGTGAGGCGGGATTTCTACATCCGTTGGGCGCTCAGAATTTCCTGGTCGAGCGTTCCAATTTCTCCCATTAATTTCAATAGAAGTGGCCCGTCTCTGCGAAATAATCTCTGCTTGACTTGTGAGGAATTAACATCAGTTTAATATTAATTTGACCATCTGACATGTTCTCCAGAAATGCATTATTAGCTGATAGATCAGGGACGCCTTGTAAATGGCCAAGAACCAAAATGCAACATGCAAAGAGTCTATAAAGTCCATCTTCCGCTGTAAAATCCTCCATTTTTATTTTGGTAATGCATGAGAGCAGATGTATGTTTGTGGATCTGAATGTTCTTGTGTTTTCTGTAGACACACGTTGAATATGGTGGTTTTGTATTTTTGTTGGGTATTTGTTTTTATACAAGGGTTTTATTGGCACAAGCCCTCGCAGATACTCAAACCCCAAATATTTACTAATCAAAATGATCTACGCTTCATACTTCCTGTACTGTCAAATCTTAAACAGACTTTCAATGCGCAACCTTTATTATAAAGCCGATCGCATGCAATACAGTTCTAAAGGGGCGTTCACACCAACAGCGGTTTGCAGCACGTATAAAGCAGTTGCATGATGAAGCATCACTTTGAGAGTCAACTAGTGATGCACTTAAAATGCTTTATTAAATTAAAGCGATTTGCAGGTTTTTAATTGGCTGTCAGTGTGAACGCACCTCACGTCATACTGAATTCAGCACTGATGTTAATGTCCATCACGCAACGTTCTTGAGCTCTTATGAAGTCGTGCTTTTATGCATTTCTCATGTGTATCTGAGCAGTATCACACAATATTTAACAACACAATAATGGACAATCCACACATGTGTGTATCTACTGTATTTATGTGGGGGTGTTTTATAGCGGTGCTGATTCACTGTCATGCGGTTCGGTTTGGTTTTTTATTGACTTCCTCACGTGTTTCATGCTCGATTTACACTTGAACATAAAGGCAGAGTCATTTACTCAGAGAATGA
Organism: Xyrauchen texanus; assembly: GCF_025860055.1. Taxonomy (NCBI): domain Eukaryota; kingdom Metazoa; phylum Chordata; class Actinopteri; order Cypriniformes; family Catostomidae; genus Xyrauchen; species Xyrauchen texanus. Next base: position 39,784,427 of record NC_068308.1, on the reverse strand, counting down.
TTTTTAACATTTTGTTGTTTTTTAATGAAGAGGCCCAGTGTGTGTGTGTGTGTGTGTGTGTGTGTGTGTGTGTGTGTGTGTGTTTGAAATGGAAAACTGGAGTCTTGTGAAGAACTACATCCTTCATCAGAATGTGATCTCAATTAAAAATCATTTTTCATTACTTACTTGTACATGTATTTTATTCACAAAAAATACAGTTGAAACCTCACGATCGATGAAAGGGAAAATCATTGACGCATTCAACAGTGAAAATGTCTCAATTGCTTAAACACTATAATCAGGCACCATAACTGACGCCCGTTTCCCTAAACTATAAAGGAGGAAGAGTAGTAGGGACTGGAGGAAGAGTAGTAGGGACTGGAGGAAGAGTAGTAGGGACTGGAGGAAGAGGAGTAGAGAGAGGAAGAGTAGGGAGAGGAGGAGTAGGGAGTGGAGGAGTAGGAAGGGTAGGAGATGGAGGAGTAGGGAGAGGAGGAGGAGTAGGGAGTGGAGGAAGAGGAAGGGTAGGAGGTGGAGGAGGAGTAGGGAGTGGAGGAAGAGGAAGGGTATGAGGTGGAGGAAGAGTAGGGAGAGGAGGAGGAAGAGCAGTAGAAAGTGGAGGAAGTGGAGGGGGTTGAGGAGTAGGGAGAGGAGGAAGTGGAGGAAGAGGTGAAGAAAGAGGAAGAATATGAGGTGGAGGAGGAGTAGGGGGAGGTGGAGGAGGAGGAAGAGTAGTAGGGACTAGAGGAAGAGCAGTAGAGAGAGGAGGAGTAGGGAGAGGAAGGAAGAGGAAGGGTAGGAGGAGGAGTAGGAGTAGGGAGTGGAGGAAGAGTAGGGAGAGGAGGAAGTGGAGGAAGAGGTTAAGGAAGAGGAAGAATAGGAGGTGGAGGAGGACAAGAGAGAGGAGGAAGAGTAGTAGGGATTGGAGGAAGAGGTGAAGGAAGAGGAGTAGAGAGAGGAGGAGGAGTAGGGAGTGGAGGAAGAGGAAGGGTAGGAGATGGAGGAGTAGGGAGAGGAGGAGGAGTGGAGGAGGAGGAAGGGTAGGAGGTGGAGGAGGAGTAGAGAGAGGAGGAGTAGGGAGAGGAAGGAAGAGGAAGGGTAGGAGGTGGAGGAGGAGTAGGAGTAGGGAGTGGAGGAAGAGTAGGGAGAGGAGGAAGTGGAGGAAGAGGTTAAGGAAGAGGAAGAATAGGAGGTGGAGGAGGACAAGAAAGAGGAGGAAGAGTAGTAGGGATTGGAGGAAGAGGTGAAGGAAGAGGAGTAGAGAGAGGAGGAGGAGTAGGGAGTGGAGGAAGAGGAAGGGTAGGAGGTGGAGGAGGAGTAGAGAGAGGAGTAGGGAGTGGAGGAAGAGGAAGGGTAGGAGGTGGAGGAGGAGTAGGGAGAGGGAGGAAGAGGAGGAGTAGGGAGAGGGAGGAAGAGGAGGAGTAGGGAGAGGAAGGAAGAGGAGTAGAGAGAGGAGGAAGTGGAGGAGGAGGAAGATGAGAAGGGGGAGGAACATAATTGACCATCGGGCTATTGTGAATGTCCCTGGTCAGTGAAGAGGGAACGTCACTATGTGCACGCCCATCAGCGACTGGTTTAACAATAACCCGAGGCTTTCCCACATCTTTCTGCCGGCACACTCTCCCTTTCAAACCCGATAGAGTTTCTTCAGCACGGCGGTGGAAAGTGATGAACCTCACATCCGTCTTCACCTCCTCCAGGCCATGAATGAAGCCTGTATAGACACGTTTGATGTGTCTTTTGTTGAGTCTCTTGTGAAAAGGTTTTCTGGTTGAACGTAATGATTGAACGGTTTTGAGTGGAGAGCTTCATTTTGACCCGAAAATAGGAAGTTTGGGGAGTTGGGTGGGAAGTTATGGATTTGTGTCGAGTTTCGAGAAAAGGAGGCACAATTAAAAAAAAATGTGTTTAAGCAATTAAGAAAAACTGGAATATTGAGTTGTTCAAACGATCTGAAGATGTTCCACCGCTGGCCATACTGATTCTGTAAAAAAATAAAAACTATATAAAACAAAATTTTTATAAATTGCAAAATACAAAATCACCATGGTAACTATAGTTTCTGCCTAAAAATAGTCATTTGGTATTAGACACCACAAAAAAAAAAAATCTATCAATAAATAAATAGCGGCAAAATTTTGAAAGCTTACACTTGATTTATTATGATAATTTACAGTAGTAACAATAACTGTAGCAACTATGGAATTTTGTTGGAAACAATAATTACCATGGTAAATTTGTAACAGTTAATTCATTATTTAACCTCTTGAGACCCCACGTCCACGCAGTGTGGACGTTGTGTTTGGCTTCGCTTATACGCTAACGCTTTTATTTAGTTAATACAGACTGGTCTCAGTTCAGGAGACTCTGGGCTGTCAGTAAAGGGTTAAACTTTCAATGCACAGAGTCATGTGACCAAACAACATGGTGCTGACCACAGCGGAGTTTGTCTTTGGGAGAAACGCCAACAAAACTTCATCTGATAAGAAACTGAATTAAGTTTTTACACTGAAACCTGTTTGAGTCAAAAGATTAGAGTCTCTAGTTTCATCCGATACGCCATTTTTTGAATTTGAGCAATTTATCATGAAACGCTGTTTATCATGCACACTATTAAACACAACGACCACATTCGTGGACTATAGGCTCGTTTTCAGTTAAAACATCCCATATTTCACATTGACCCAAAAAGTTAATAAATGTGTCTTTCAGAGGCTTTATATGGAGTTATGATGAAAATAAGGAGCATTTCAAACTGTTCTGAGACCAGTGCAGACAGGCAGCATACTGGAGGTTAAGTCATGCACTAAATAGGGAGCAAGGGAGTATCCTATAGCTCTCCTATAACTGTTCTGAGACCAGTGCAGACAGACAGAACACTGGAGGTTAAGTCATGCACTAAATAGGAGCAAGGAGCATCCTATATCTCTCCTATAACTGTTCTGAGACCAGTGCAGACAGACAGCATACTGGAGGTTAAGTCATGCACTAAATAGGGAGCAAGGGAGTATCCTATAGCTCTCCTATAACTGTTCTGAGACCAGTGCAGACAGACAGAACACTGGAGGTTAAGTCATGCACTAAATAGGGAGCAAGGGAGCATCCTATATCTCTCCTATAACTGTTCTGAGACCAGTGCAGACAGACAGCACACTGGAGGTTAAGTCATGCACTAAATAGGGAGCAAGGGAGCATCCTATAGCTCTCTATAACTGTTCTGAGACCAGTGCAGACAGACAGCACACTGGAGGTTAAGTCATGCACTAAATAGGGAGCAAGGGAGCATCCTATAACTCTCTATAACTGTTCTGAGACCAGTGCAGACAGACAGCACACTGGAGGTTAAGTCATGCACTAAATAGGGAGCAAGGGAGCATCCTATAGCTCTCCTATAACTGTTCTGAGACCAGTGCAGACAGACAGCACACTGGAGGTTAAGTCATGCACTAAATAGGGAGCAAGGGAGCATCCTATAGCTCTCCTATAACTGTTCTGAGACCAGTGCGACAGACAGCACACTGGAGGTTAAGTCATGCACTAAATAGGGAGCAAGGAGCATCCTATAGCTCTCCTATAACTGTTCTGAGACCAGTGCGGACAGACAGCACACTGGAGGTTAAGTCATGTACTAAATAGGGAGCAAGGGAGCATCCTATAGCTCTCCTATAACTGTTCTGAGACCAGTGCAGACAGACAGCACACTGGAGGTTAAGTCATGCACTAAATAGGGAGCAAGGGAGCATCCTATAGCTCTCCTATAACTGTTCTGAGACCAGTGCGGACAGACAGCACACTGGAGGTTAAGTCATGCACTAAATAGGGAGCAAGGGAGCATCCTATAGCTCTCCTATAACTGTTCTGAGACCAGTGCGGACAGACAGCACACTGGAGGTTAAGTCATGTACTAAATAGGGAGCAAGGGAGCATCCTATAGCTCTCCTATAACTGTTCTGAGACCAGTGCAGACAGACAGCACACTGGAGGTTAAGTCATGCACTAAATAGGGAGCAAGGGAGCATCCTATAACTCTCATATAACTGTTCTGAGACCAGTGCAGACAGACAGCACACTGGAGGTTAAGTCATGCACTAAATAGGGAGCAAGGGAGCATCCTATAGCTCTCCTATAACTGTTCTGAGACCAGTGCAGACAGACAGCACACTGGAGGTTAAGTCATGCACTAAATAGGGAGCAAGGGAGCATCCTATAACTCTCATATAACTGTTCTGAGACCAGTGCAGACAGACAGCACACTGGAGGTTAAGTCATGCACTAAATAGGGAGCAAGGGAGCATCCTATAGCTCTCTATGCAGTTAAGTGCGTTCACTCCTAAAATCGGATCAGAAGTTCAGTTTCAGTTGCAGATGATGTTTGGATCACTCAACATGTTTGACACACGTGACGATGATCATCAGTACATAGATTCAACATTTATAATGGATCACTTTATTTGAACATGGTTGACTGTGATTGGACGATACCGGACATAACTTTAAATCTGAATTAATTATGCAAATTTCTGATGTGATGTCTGTTACATGAATAATCAACACTCCTGCAAACATCATAAACAATTTGATGGAGGAAAAAAAAACGGACGTTCCGATTAGTATTATTTAAAATTTCACAACTTAGTCTCGATTTGTAGGAAAACTATTTGGTCTAAAAAACAAATTGGGGGCAACTAGTTACAAATGAAAAAGGGGAATATAAAATGCACACAGGAGTCACGCTCGGGTCTCACGAGGTTAAAAGAACAAATAAGAGCAATCTCTGACTTCAATATATGAATATTCATGAACCTAAGGAATATTCATACTTTCAAATCATTAAAATTGTGTTAAATAAGATGTTGGAAACGTGATGACAGAACAGAAAACAAATGAGGAAGTGTCACGACAGAACTATAAATAACTTTCAGTAGTTTTCTCTGGATGTTTATCCAGACATAAAGCTGTGCACATGCATGCATGCATATCATATCTGCATGCACTTCAGAGCTTAAACAAGATGTCATACAGTACCTCCTGACCCTAACGCCAAACACTACACTGTAGCCGGGCGAAAACTCCCAAAAACATGCCCTTTAAATGATCAAATGAAACATCACAATCATTACATATCAAACACTGTTCATTTTCTCAACATTAAAGGATTTGATTAAACTAAACGTGAAACCTATGCTTGAAGAATATACAGATTATTCCAAACTAGTTGGGTGAATATATGGTGACTACCAGGGGGCCTTTGACTACCAGGGGGCCCTTTACTACCAGAATGCCCTTTATTACCAGGGGGCTCTTGAATACCAGGGGGCCCTTGACTCTTTCTGCCTGTCAATCATTTTGCACATTCTCATAGTATTGCAGTTGCAGCAAATTATTGAGGCTTAATGCCATTTTATGCCATGTTGTTCATAACAGTTGTCAGTTGAGAGCACGGTTTTGCTGCTGTTGCTTTTGACAACCATTTCTGCTTACGTCCGTCTCAATAAAGCTCATTTGGTATCTTTGGAAGTAAGAGGCGTGGCTAATCATACAGCTCCACTTGACAGCTTGTGTACATTTTAAAGCAGCTAAAATCGCTTACAGCACCTTAAGGATGATTTGTTTGTGATTTTATTCAAATGCATGATTTATATACCTCACATAAAGTCCAGTGTGTGTTGACATCTTACCAGAGTCCAGCAGTTGATGTAGAGGTGAGAAGTATGTGCTCAGGTAGTGCATTGGACTCAACAGCGACTCCATCTGGACGAGACGAGACACAGCAGCTTGTGGTGGAATGAGCTCTGACGCATCCTTCAACAGTTGCTCTGGAATCTCTTTAGATCCCTGTTCAAGCACACAAAACTATGATATGGCTTCAGAAGAATTGGAATATATAGTATGCGTAATATTGACTACTTTTATGGTGTTTTTTTTGTCCTTTTTATGTAGCTTGACAAACGTTGTCTGTGAACATTGCATGGAAAGAGCTGCATGAAAATTTCCACAGAAACATTTTATGCTCGTACAGTGAGTAAATAATGGAAGAACTTGCAATTTGGGTGAACTTTTATTTAAAAATGTGAGTAATTAGGAGAAAAGCGTCTCCTCTAGAATTTCAGAAGAGATCTCAAACTGTGCTCAGATTTGCCAATTGTAACGAACTGGCCATGGAGACGGTGTTAGGGTCCATGTGCAGGAACGTTATTAAAAGTGACACAAGCAAACAATCCATGGGTAACAACTCAGATGTTACAGAACCCCACCCCCCTACGAACAACTCCTGGTGTTCTTCTGCTGGGACGTCCCCTTGGTTGGGGTGCTGGTCAATTAGGATGGGCTTGGTGGAACTCTTGGATCAGGGACGGGTCCAGTATGCCCTTGGAGGCTACCTACGATCTCTCCTCCGGTCCGTAGCTTTCCCAATCCACCGAGTATAGCATCTGGCTCCCTCGTTGCCTTGAGTCCATTATCTCTCTGACTATATACGCTGGTGCTCAATCAACCTCCAATGGAGGCGGAGCCTCGGGATTCATGATTCCAGGGCCAGACGCCAGGTGGACAGGTTTCAGCAAGGACACATGGAAGGAAGGAGAGATGCGGTTGTTAGCAGGAAGCTCTAATGGGTAAGTAACTGGGTTTATTTGACGGATAATTCTGAATGGACCCACATAACTTGGACTGAGCTTCCCGCACAGAAGCCGCAGCTTGAGATCCCTTGTGGATAACCAAATCCTCTGTGCAGGCTGATTGGTGAGGGCGCCTCCACCAATCAGCCTGAAAGTGTTGCGCTCGGACCGCTCACTGTAGCCAGACATGTGCACTGTCCCACAGCCTCTCGCTCCGCCTAATCCAATCGTCTACCGCTGGTACTGTAGCCAGACATATGCACTGTCCCACATCCTCTCACTCCGCCTAATCCAATCGTCTACCGCTGGCACTGTAGCCAGACATGTGCACTGTCTGTCATGACTGGCTCGTTACAAGCCGCAACATAAAAAGAGGAATCTAACAACAGGTCTTGTAAATTCAAAAGAGAATTGTTTTATTGTCCTGAAACATATACCACCACAAGCGTAGATGGTAAACATGGGTCTAGGGATAACAAAGGGAAAAATACAGCATTAGCAAATAATATAACTATAACAAAACTTTACGCTACACGGTCAGAAAAGCATAAGGAAGAAACGAGGATAAATCAATGAGGTCTCACTGGGGCCAGCCACTCCTAAACTGTGGAGCTATTCCAGTGAGCCCCTTTTCCAAATAACACACAGCATTTTATATCACTACTAATTAGCAATTAGTATGGGGAGAACCAATCGAATTACAGACTCAGGGATGTCACACTGTCCCACAGCCTCTCACTCCGCCTAATCCAATCGTCTACCACTGGCGCTGTACCCAGACATGTGCACTGTCCCACAGCCTCTCACTCCGCCTAATCCAATCGTCTACCACTGGCACTGTAGCCAGACATGTGCACTGTCCCACAGCCTCTCTCTCCACCTAATCCAATCGTCTACCGCTGGCACTGTAACCAGACATGTGCACTAACCCACAGCCTCTCACTCCGCCTAATCCAATCGTCTACCGCTGGCACTGTAGCCAGTCATGTGCACTGTCCCACAGCCTCTCACTCCGCCTAATCCAATCGTCTACCGCTGGCACTGTAGCCAGACATGTTCACTGTCCCACAGCCTCTCTCTCCGCCTAATCCAATCGTCTACCGCTGGCACTGTAGCCAGACATGTGCACTGTCCCACAGCCTCTCTCTCCGCCTAATCCAATCGTCTACCGCTGGGACTGTAGCCAGACATGTGCACTGTCCCACAGCCTCTCTCTCCGCCTAATCCAATCGTCTACCGCTGGCACTGTAGCCAGACATGTGCACTGTCCCACAGCCTCTCACTCCGCCTAATCCAATCGTCTACCGCTGGCACTGTAGCCAGACATGTGCACTGTCCCACAGCCTCTCACTCCGCCTAATCCAATCGTCTACCGCTGGCACTGTAGCCAGACATGTGCACTGTCCCACAGCCTCTCTCTCCGCCTAATCCAATCGTCTACCGCTGGCACTGTAGCCAGACATGTGCACTGTCCCACAGCCTCTCTCTCCGCCTAATCCAATCGTCTACCGCTGGCACTGTAGCCAGACATGTGCACTGTCCCACAGCCTCTCGCTCTGCCTAATCCAATCATCTACCGCTGGCACTGTAGCCAGACATGTGCACTGTCCCACAGCCTCTCGCTCTGCCTAATCCAATCATCTACCGCTGGCACTGTAGCCAGACATGTGCACTGTCCCACAGCCTCTCGCTCTGCCTAATCCAATCATCTACCGCTGGCACTGTAGATGGTTCTCCTGACCAAGGAAACATCATAGATTGGTAGCCCAGGGGGATAGCCCCATAGAGGTATGAATGAGGAAATTCTGTGCATATTCGGCCCAGGGCAAGAAGTCGCTCCACTTCACCTGTTCACGGCTACAGTAGCTCCGAAGATATCTGCCAATATCCGTTCCACCTGGCGTAGTGACTCGCCTCAATCCGGATGGCGGAGGGCGAATCTCAGTTGCCTCCACATCTGAGACCGTCAATCCGCGCATCTTATCGCGTGACTTGTTGAGCGTGTTACCGCGGAGAGGTAGCGCGTGTGGAGGCTTCACGCTATTCTCCGCGGCATCCATGCACAACTCACCACGCGCCCCACTGAGAGCGAGAACCACATTACCCATGTGAATTTATCCTCCCTAGCAACCAGGCCAATTTGGTTGCTAAGGAGACCTAGCTGGAGTCAAACGCACGACTCCAGGGTGTTAGTCAGCATCATTACTCGCTGAGATACCCAGACCCCCCCAGAAATATGAGTATGGACTATATAATAGGACTATATAATAATAACTGGAGAAGAACATCAGAATTAAATTGCACTTGACCCAACCCAAGGGCACTTTGCACGTTAGATTTCACCAAACTCACTTGCGCTTAGACTTACACTTAGAGTATGCTTAGAGCAACCTCTGAGCAATAAAATTTTCATCTAGGGGTTAAAGCAAATATACTGAATTTGTGTAGAAATACCTACCGTGATCTGTTCTCTTATGTTGAGCAGGTGACAGCCGAGACTCAGAAGCTGATGTAGAGTTTCGCTCACTAGTTTTTCCGAGCTCTGGTCCTCTGAACCGACCGGACGGCTGCTGTCAGACTCACTCAACAGCTTGTAGTTCCACTGCTGGAAGAGTCTGCTGGGAAGGTTGTGGGACACGAGCAGAACTCTGGGCTCCAGGATCAGGCCACTGTGGGTCAAAGAGGTACTGTGAACTTCTGAAGGGATTTATTGACATCAATAGACAGACATTTCTACAAGTTTCCTCCTACATATCGTTATGTATCTTTCCAAGTTGGTATGAATGAAAATGGCCCTTACAAATGGTCATGACCTTGCTCAAGATTCGGTGAAACTCCCATGACATTCGTCTCACCTGTGTAGGTCTCCCTGCATGTGTCGCAGGTCTTGCAGGACTGACTGAAGAGTTTCAGTTGAACACTACAGCAACAAAACAGAGATTTCAAGAGTTAAATGGAATTGAATTGTAGCTACTGGGTTATAAATGCAATAGGGTTTCAGCACATTGGTGTTTGCTCCCTAATGATTCATTCCAGAGCTTTGCGGATGTACATTTCTGAAAACCAAACACTAGATATAGCCATTGCATTAACTGAGTGTTCATTTTGGACACTCTGACTTGTATTACTATGTGAATAAATACAGGTGCATTTCTAGTTTCAACACTATTTGTACTTCAGACCTTTCTTTAGTTGGACAAGAAAAACTAGCTTCATAGCATGTGACCCGCATTTGGTTTTCGACTAATGAAAATGGGTAAAATGTACTCATGGAGCCATGTTGAGAGCCCCATATCTCTGGGACTGAACCAAAGAGGGCCTTAAAAATGAAGATATTAAAAGAAAAGTTTATTATGAACTAGAACCTAAAAGGACATTAAGATATCTTTAACACTTCTGGAGTTATAGACACTCCAACTTTGGAAAAACAGCAGAAAAAAAGTGCTTTTTCCCATTTTTGGACTCGCACCACTGGCGTATAACGCAACAAGAGCTGCTGGAGTCGACTGATATTAGTAATAGATCTACTGATCTGTGTGTACACATACAATCATGATGCTGACACCTTCATAAGAATATTTTATTGACCTGTAGTTTTGCTCCAAAATAATACCTCTAGGCGGAAATGGTCATTTTATAATGAATTACTTAGTAAATTTTGATCTGTGATATTTAATTAGGGCTGTTAATCAATTAAAAATGGTATCAAAGTAATTGCATGATATGCTGATTAATTAATTGAATTAATCACAATTAATTGTATGTATACATATTTGCCCTCAAATGACAATAATTCAATATATAAATAACAATATACAAATAATTATTTTAGTTACTTTTAAATAACGTTTATACTAATATTTATCATTCAGATCATTTGAATGGATTACATTATTGTGGCTGACAATAAAGCATTGATAAGATGTGATAAAGCCAAAAGTGTCTTTAGAAGGTAATATACAGCTTTTTCTTCTCCATATTACTGAACATTCACCTTTCATTGGTCTGAAGTTTTAAGCAATCCATTTTGCAATTCAGGACTCAAACCGGCGTCTACGGCATGGGAGGTGGATGCGCTAACAAGGAGGCTAAAGGCTACAGCCTGTAGCGTTAGTCGCTAGTGCATCTCTTGAGGTCAGGAGAGTGAGGTTTATTCACATTGCACAGCGTTCTATCAGCTAACCACTGTTACAGACGCATCAGTGAACACATGCCACAGACGGACGCTTTTGGAGTGTCTAACTTTGGCTTTGTCGCATCATAAACAGTTTTTAAGTTGCTGTGTCAAGTTAAACGTAGTTTGAAGCTTAGAAAAACATGTCCCCAGATCCCTGAATGCAAGAACACTTTCTGAGTGTTTTTGTTGTCTGCACAGCTGGAGTTTTGCAAATTCCCCCTCGCTGAAAACACGTGCTACAATGGTAGAAATGTTTCTTTTTATGTCTCGGGGACATGATTAATTACGTAATTGTTTTAGCATAATTAATATATCATTAATCGCACTAAAGCCTGTTAAATCAACAGCCCTACATTTAATAATTTGGCTTTTATCATCATTTATGTATTTTTTTCATGAGCTGGGGACCTCAAAAGATGGGTCGTCCTGGTTCAAATTTACATATGAAAGTAAATCAATTAAATGTAAATTCATGTTGACACACTGTGCAGGTGAGTTACCTCAATGACATGTAGAGTGTGTTCAGGATACAGCAGCAGGAGACCGGTGATGTCTTCACCCGGACGGCTCCTCTGTAAACTCTGATTCAGCTTCTCATAATGAACTGAAACACAGAACACGAGGAAAAACATCTCAGCCAACTTTCCATACAACATCATACAATGATACTTTTAATGTGCTTTAAATGCTGTATGGAAAAGAGCGGCATGAAATTTTCTCGTGTTCCATGGAAAACATATGTGGTGAGTAAATAACAGAATTTTGATCTTAACATTTTAAAACTGTTGTAATGCAGTCTGACCTCCCACTGTCCTTCTGTCTTTGAGACCGCTGGGGAGACGACCAACCACAATGAGTCTGTGTAACAGAAACTTCTGTGAGAGAGAGAGAGAGACAGGAAGTGATAGATGAAGAGTTAAGTGAGTGAGAGACAGCTGTAAAGAACTGGAGAAACTTTACACCCATTCAAACAATTACTGTAGGCCTTATATTAAGAGCACTAGCACTAAGTGCAGCACTTTGCGAAAAATCATACCAGGACGTTTTAGTATTTTTGTGCAGGCATGTGCTATTTTTATTACCACCTATTGGTGGAATCTCCAAACTGCAAATGTAAGAACTGAGTTTAGGCGTACCCACAGTTTGCGCACATACACCCACAGATAGTGCAAACACTCCCACCCATGCCCACTTACGCTTTGTGCAACTTCAGTAACATAAAACACACCCACAGTTTGTGCGCATACACCCACAGATAGCGCTACACTCCCACCCATGCCCACTTACACTTTGCGCAACTTCATTAACATAAAACACACCCACAGTTTGCGCACATACACCCACAGATAGCGCAAACACTCCCACCCATGCCCACTTACACTTTGCGCAACTTCATTAACATAAAATACAACCACAGTTTGCGCACATACACCCACAGATAGCGCTACACTCCCACCCATGTCCACTTACACTTTGGGCAACTTCATTAACATAAAACACACCCACAGTTTGCGCACATACACCCACAGATAGCACAAACACTCCCACCCATGCCCACTTACGCTTTGTGCAACTTCAGTAACATAAAATACACCCACAGTTTGCGCACATACACCCACAGATAGCACAAACACTCCCACCCATGCCCACTTACGCTTTGTGCAACTTCAGTAACATAAAACACACACACAGTTTGCGCACATACACCCACAGATAGCACAAACACTCCCACCCATGCCCACTTACGCTTTGTGCAACTTCAGTAACATAAAACACACCCACAGTTTGCGCACATACACCCACAGATAGCACAAACACTCCCACCCATGCCCACTTACGCTTTGTGCAACTTCAGTAACATAAAACACACCCACAGTTTAGCGACATACACCCACAGATAGCACAAACACTCCCACCCATGCCCACTTACGCTTTGTGCAACTTCAGTAACATAAAACACACACACAGTTTGCGCACATACACCCACAGATAGCACAAACACTCCCACCCATGCCCACTTACGCTTTGTGCAACTTCAGTAACATAAAACACACCCACAGTTTGTGCGCATACACCCACAGATAGCGCTACACTCCCACCCATGCCCACTTACACTTTGGGCAACTTCATTAACATAAAACACACACACAGTTTGCGCACATACAGGTGAAACTCGAAAAATTAGAATATCGTGCAAAAGTTCATTAATTTCAGTAATTCAACTTAAAAGGTGAAACTAATATATTATACAGACTCATTACAAGCAAAGTAAGATATTTCAAGCCTTTATTTGATATAATTTTGATGATTATGGCTTACAGCTTATGAAAACCCCAAATTCAGAATCTCAGAAAATTAGAATATTGTGAAAAGGTTCAGTATTGTAGCTCAAAGTGTCACACTCTAATCAGCTAAACACCTGCAAAGGGTTCCTGAGCCTTTAAATGGTCTCTCAGTCTGGTTCAGTTGAATTCACAATCATGGGGAAGACTGCTGACCTGACAGTTGTGCAGAAAACCATCATTGACACCCTCCACAAGGAGGGAAAGCCTCAAAAGGTAATTGCAAAAGAAGTTGGATGTTCTCAAAGTGCTGTATCAAAGCACATTAATAGAAAGTTAAGTGGAAGGGAAAAGTGTGGAAGAAAAAGGTGCACAAGCAGCAGGGATGACCGTAGCCTGGAGAGGATTGTCAGGAAAAGGCCTTTAAAATGTGTGGGGGAGCTTCACAAGGAGTGGACTGAGGCTTCAAATGTCGTATTCCTCTTGTCAAGCCGCTCCTGAACAACAAACAACGTCAGAAGCATCTTACCTGGGCTAAAGAAAAAAAGAACTGGTCTGTTGCTCAGTGGTCCAAAGTCCTCTTTTCTGATGAGAGCAAATTTTGCATCTCATTTGGAAACCAAGGTCCCAGAGTCTGGAGGAAGAATGGAGAGGCACACAATCCAAGATGCTTGAAGTCCAGTGTGAAGTTTCCACAGTCTGTGTTGGTTTGGGGAGCCATGTCATCGGCTGGTGTTGGTCCACTGTGCTTTATTAAGTCCAGAGTCAACGCAGCCGCCTACCGGGACATTTTAGAGCACTTCATGCTTCCTTCAGCAGACAAGCTTTATGGAGATGCTGACTTCATTTTCCAGCAGGACTTGGCACCTGCCCACACTGCCAAAAGTACCAAAACCTGGTTCAATGACCATGGTATTACTGTGCTTGATTGGCCAGCAAACTCGCTTGACCTGAACCCCATAGAGAATCTATGGGGCATTGCTAAGAGAAAGATGAGAGACATGAGACCAAACAATGCAGAAGAGCTGAAGGCCGCTATTGAAGCATCTTGGTCTTCCATAACACCTCAGCAGTGCCACAGGCTGATAGCATCCATGCCACGCCGCATTGAGGCAGTAATTAATGCAAAAGGGGCCCAAACCAAGTACTGAGTACATATGCATGATTATACTTTTCAGAGGGCCGACATTTCTGTATTTAAAATCCTTTTTTTTTATTGAATTCATGTAAAATTCAAATTTTTTGAGATTCTGAATTTGGGGTTTTCATAAGCTGTAAGCCATAATCATAAAAATTATATCAAATAAAGGCTTGAAATATCTTACTTTGCTTGTAATGAGTCTATATAATATATTAGTTTCACCTTTTAAGTTGAATTACTGAAATTAATGAACTTTTGCACGATATTCTAATTTTTCGAGTTTCACCTGTACACCCACAGATAGCACAAACACTCCCACCCATGCCCACTTACGCTTTGGGCAACTTCATTAACATAAAATACAACCACAGTTTGCGCACATACACCCACAGATAGCACAAACGCTCCCACCCATGCCCACTTACACTTTGCGCAACTTCATTAACATAAAATACACCCACAGTTTGCACGCATACACCCACAGATAGCGCAAACACTCCCACCCATGCCCACTTACGCTTTGTGCAACTTCATTAACATAAAACACACACACAGTTTGCGCACATACACCCACAGATAGCACAAACGCTCCCACCCATGCCCACTTACACTTTGCGCAACTTCATTAACATAAAATACAACCACAGTTTGCGCACATACACCCACAGATAGCGCTACACTCCCACCCATGCCCACTTACGCTTTGCGCAACTTCATTAACATAAAACACACACACAGTTTGCGCACATACACCCACAGATAGCGCAAACACTCCCACCCATGCCCACTTACACTTTGGGCAACTTCATTAACATAAAATACACCCAAAGTTTGCGCACATACACCCACAGATAGCACAAACACTCCCACCCATGCCCACTTACGCTTTGCGCAACTTCATTAACATAAAATACAACCACAGTTTGCGCACATACACCCACAGATAGCGCTACACTCCCACCCATGCCCACTTACGCTTTGGGCAACTTCATTAACATAAAATACAACCACAGTTTGCGCACATACACCCACAGATAGCGCAAACACTCCCACCCATGCCCACTTACACTTTGGGCAACTTCATTAACATAAAATACACCCACAGTTTGCACGCATACACCCACAGATAGCGCAAACACTCCCACCCATGCCCACTTACGCTTTGTGCAACTTAATTAACATAAAACACACACACAGTTTGCGCACATACACCCACAGATAGCACAAACGCTCCCACCCATGCCCACTTACACTTTGCGCAACTTCATTAACATAAAATACAACCACAGTTTGCGCACATACACCCACAGATAGCTTACACTCCCACCCATGCCCACTTACGCTTTAGCAACTTCATTAACATAAAACACACACACAGTTTGCGCACATACACCCACAGATAGCGCAAACACTCCCACCCATGCCCACTTACACTTTGGGCAACTTCATTAACATAAAATACACCCACAGTTTGCACGCATACACCCACAGATAGCGCAAACACTCCCACCCATGCCCACTTACGCTTTGCGCAACTTCATTAACATAAAACACACACACAGTTTGCGCACATACACCCACAGATAGCACAAACACTCCCACCCATGCCCACTTACGCTTTGCGCAACTTCATTAACATAAAATACACCCACAGTTTGCGCACATACACCCACAGATAGCACAAACGCTCCCACCCATGCCCACTTACGCTTTGCGCAACTTCATTAACATAAAACACACACACAGTTTGCGCACATACACCCACAGATAGCACAAACGCTCCCACCCATGCCCACTTACACTTTGCGCAAATTCATTAACATAAAACACACACACAGTTTGCGCACATACACCCACAGATAGCACAAACACTCCCACCCATGCCCACTTACGCTTTGCGCAACTTCATTAACATAAAACACACACACAGTTTGCGCACATACACCCACAGATAGCACAAACGCTCCCACCCATGCCCACTTACACTTTGCGCTAACTTCATTAACATAAAATACAACCACAGTTTATGACATACACCCACAGATAGCGCTACACTCCCACCCATGCCCACTTACGCTTTGCGCAACTTCATTAACATAAAACACACACACAGTTTGCGCACATACACCCACAGATAGCACAAACGCTCCCACCCATGCCCACTTACACTTTGCGCAACTTCATTAACATAAAATACAACCACAGTTTGCACGCATACACCCACAGATAGCGCTACACTCCCACCCATGCCCACTTACGCTTTGGGCAACTTCATTAACATAAAACACACACACAGTTTGCGCACATACACCCACAGATAGCACAAACACTCCCACCCATGCCCACTTACGCTTTGCGCAACTTCATTAACATAAAATACACCCACAGTTTGCGCACATACACCCACAGATAGCGCTACACTCCCACCCATGCCCACTTACGCTTTGCGCAACTTCATTAACATAAAACACACACACAGTTTGCGCACATACACCCACAGATAGCGCAAACACTCCCACCCATGCCCACTTACACTTTGGGCAACTTCATTAACATAAAATACACCCACAGTTTGCACGCATACACCCACAGATAGCGCAAACACTCCCACCCATGCCCACTTACGCTTTGTGCAACTTCATTAACATAAAACACACACACAGTTTGCGCACATACACCCACAGATAGCACAAACGCTCCCACCCATGCCCACTTACACTTTGCGCAACTTCATTAACATAAAATACAACCACAGTTTGCGCACATACACCCACAGATAGCGCTACACTCCCACCCATGCCCACTTACGCTTTGCGCAACTTCATTAACATAAAACACACACACAGTTTGCGCACATACACCCACAGATAGCACAAACGCTCCCACCCATGCCCACTTACACTTTGCGCAACTTCATTAACATAAAATACAACCACAGTTTGCGCACATACACCCACAGATAGCTTACACTCCCACCCATGCCCACTTACGCTTTGGGCAACTTCATTAACATAAAACACACACACAGTTTGCGCACATACACCCACAGATAGCACAAACACTCCCACCCATGCCCACTTACGCTTTGCGCAACTTCATTAACATAAAATACACCCACAGTTTGCGCACATACACCCACAGATAGCGCAAACACTCCCACCCATGCCCACTTACACTTTGGGCAACTTCATTAACATAAAATACACCCACAGTTTGCACGCATACACCCACAGATAGCGCAAACACTCCCACCCATGCCCACTTACACTTTGGGCAACTTCATTAACATAAAATACACCCACAGTTTGCACGCATACACCCACAGATAGCACAAACACTCCCACCCATGCCCACTTACGCTTTGGGCAACTTCATTAACATAAAACACACACACAGTTTGCACGCATACACCCACAGATAGCGCAAACACTCCCACCCATGCCCACTTACACTTTGGGCAACTTCATTAACATAAAACACACACACAGTTTGCGCACATACACCCACAGATAGCGCAAACACTCCCACCCATGCCCACTTACACTTTGGGCAACTTCATTAACATAAAATACACCCACAGCTAGCGCTACACTCCCATTCATACCCACTTATGCTTTGGGCAACTTCATTAACATAAAATACACCCACAGTTTGCACGCATACACCCACAGATAGCGCAAACACTCCCACCCATGCCAACTTACACTTTGTGCAACTTCATTAACATAAAATACACCCACAGATAGCGCTACACTCCCATTCATACCCACTTATGCTTTGGGCAACTTCATTAACATAAAATACACCCACAGATAGCGCTACACTCCCACCCATACCTACTTACGCTTTGCGCGACTTCATTAACATAAAATACAACCACAGTTTGCGCGGATACACCCACAGATAGTGCAAACACTCCCACCCATGCCCACTTACGCTTTGCGCGACTTCATTAACATAAAATACAACCACAGTTTGCGCGGATACACCCACAGATAGTGCAAACACTCCCACCCATGCCCACTTACGCTTTGCGCGACTTCATTAACATAAAATACAACCACAGTTTGCGCGGATACACCCACAGATAGTGCAAACACTCCCACCCATGCCCACTTACGCTTTCCAACTTAGTTGGAAATAATGGCCAATAAAAGTGAAACATTTCCCTTGATGTGTTGTTGAAGTATGTTCTTCTCTAACACTTTTCTCCACTTGGTTAACAAGTACACTAACTTATATTTATATATACATATACAGTACATTGCATTGAGAGTTTAGGGGGAAATTAGTTTAAACTCTCACGTAAATAATGTAATTATGCAAATGTATATATTGTTTCTCAAATGCAAAATATATTGAAATGTTACATAAGTCAGAATTTAGATTTTAAAGTCTCAAAACACTTCTAAAACTCGTCCAATAAAGCCAATAGCATTCTGTAATTCTCTCTCTCTCTCTCTCGGCACTGACCATGTCATTGTCTGTCCGTGTCTGCCTCCTGTGTGCCAGCCGCTGGTGAAACAGACTGGTGCCGTCGTCCTCCTGTCCAGAAGCTGTTTTACTGGAGCTCTGCAGATCTTTCTCCATGTTTCTGTTCTCTCTGGGTTTGTGTTTATCTCGCTGTAACTAACCCTCCCTTCCTGTTTACTACCTCCATGGTATATCCTAGAGACGTGAGGATTATCTGCCCCAGGGGCAATTAGACAGGTGAGAGTCTGACCCATCAGCCCAGACTGGCATCCTATATGCCCACTCTATACCCCTGCCACCTGAGCAGAGGGATTTTATTTACTCCATTGTATATGAGAGATTGAGTGACCATCTCTAATAGGGGGCGTGTGCACGTTCATTCACAATTATCATAAGCCACGCCCATGAAACACCATATAAGGAAGTCTCAGCTAGTAAATGCT
Source organism: Xyrauchen texanus (assembly GCF_025860055.1). Taxonomy (NCBI): domain Eukaryota; kingdom Metazoa; phylum Chordata; class Actinopteri; order Cypriniformes; family Catostomidae; genus Xyrauchen; species Xyrauchen texanus. The sequence goes on along the minus strand of NC_068308.1, from coordinate 39,765,312 downwards.
GTTTACATCTACGTGAACAATAATTGATGAACTCCAAACAAAAATAATAACATTTCCAAACACTCGTAAATAGGGGGCGTGTCCACTTTCATTCACAATTATCATAAGCCACGTCTATGAAACACCATATAAGGAAGTCTCGCTAGTACATGTTGTTTACATCTACGCAGAACAATAATGATGAACTCCAAACAAAAATAATAATGAACTCTAAACACTCGTAAATAGGGGGCGTGTCCACGTTCATTCACAATTATCATAAGCCACGCCCATGAAACACCATATAAGGAAGTCTCACTAGAAAATGCTGTTTAGATTGTTAGAACGCTCATGATTCGTGAATGATGCTGATTGACAGTTCATAGATAGCATGTCAAAAGCATGACTAAATATCATATAAGATTATTTGTTCACTATATGCCAAGTTTTATGATGTCATACTATAGCGTCATAAGAGTTGAATATCTTCCCCTCTGCCACAGCTATCAAATCCAACATGGTGGCTTTAGACTTCAAAGCTCAGTTTTGTTCATTTCTTGTGACCACACATCATATTTGATTTGTGGGAAGATTTCCAGTGAATAACAGCTGAAATTTCAGTCTGTTCCTCATATGAATTTATCGTATGACTTCAGAATACTTGGAATATACTGTATGAGTAACATGGATTACTTTTATCATCCTTTTTGGAGCTTGACAGCTGTGGTCACTATGAACTGTCATTGTATGGAAACGAACAGCGCGGAGATTCTTCCAGCATTCTGCATTTGCGTGCATGGAAGAAAGAAGGTCATACAGGTTTGGAACAGCATGAGGGTGAGTAAACAATGTCAGAATTTTCATTTGTAGGTGAACGAGTTCTTCAAGTGTGTTCAGTTGATTGTGTCTGAATGCAGGTCAAAGGTTGTGATCGGTTTAACAATTGAACCAGTTGTTGAGTTTGGGTGTAACCCAGCAACCTTTCAGGAGGAGAAATCGGATCCAGGTCTACTGAAAGTGAATGAAATAACGTCACACAAACCTTTCTGACAGTGCCGTGGTTCTCCATGAGCCGAGCGAACAGAGATACTCGGTCCTCCAGAAACACACTCCCAAACTTTGTGTCCAGCGCTCGGGAAGCCATGACTTCCAGACCGTCTGTGTTTGCATCGGTTGCTAAGCAACAGCTGGATGGGGTGGGGCAGGGGCAATTGTGAAAACAGCCCCTGAGCTTCACAGTCATGATGGGAATTTATTGTGTCCTACAAACCCCTCAAAGATCAAATAGGACTTTATTCTGCATTTGAACCCTTTTTTTTGTATTACTGCATTAAAAGCACAGTTACTACCTTAATACTGCAGTAAAATCACAGTTACTACCGTATTACTGCATTAAAAGCACAGTTACTACCTTAATACTGCAGTAAAAGCACAGTTACTACCGTATTACTGCATTAAAAGCACAGTTACTACCTTAATACTGCAGTAAAAGCACAGTTACTACCGTATTACTGTGGTAAAAGCACAGTTACTACCTTAATACTGCAGTAAAAGCACAGTTACTACCGTATTACTGCGGTAAAAGCACAGTTACTACCGTAATACTGCAGTAAAAGCACAGTTACTACCTTAATACTGCAGTAAAAGCACAGTTACTACCATATTACTGCGGTAAAAGCACAGTTACTACCTTAATATTGCAGTAAAAGCACAGTTACTACCGTATTACTGCGGTAAAAGCACAGTTACTACCGTATTACTGCATTAAAAGCATAGTTACTAACGTATTACTGCATTAAAAGCATAGTTACTAACGTATTACTGCGGTAAAAGCACAGTTACTACTGTATTACTGCGGTAAAAGCACAGTTACTACCGTATTACTGCATTAAAAGCACAGTTACTACCATATTACTGCAGTAAAAGTACTACCGTATTACTGCATTAAAAGCACAGATACTACCGTATTACTACAGTAAAAGCACAGTTACTACCGTATTACTGCATTAAAAGCAGAGTTACTACCGTATTACTGAATTAAAAGCACAGATACTACCATATTACTACAGTAAAAGCACAGTTACTACCGTATTACTGCATTAAAAGCACAGTTACTACCGTATTACTGCATTAAAAGCAGAGTTACTACTGCATTACTACGGTAAAAGCACAGTTACTACCGTATTACTGCATTAAAAGCACAGTTACTACCGTATTACTGCATTAAAAGCACAGATACTACCATATTACGGCAGTAAAAGCATACTTACTACCGTATTACTGCATTAAAAGCACAGTTACTACCGTATTACTGCTGTAAAAGCACAGTTACTACCGTATTACTGCAGTAAAAGCACAGTTACTACCGTATTACTATGGTAAAAGCACAGTTACTACCGTATTACCATGGTAAAAGCACAGTTACTACCGTATTACTGCAGTAAAAGCACAGTTACTACCGTATTACTGCGGTAAAAACACAGTTACTACCGCATTACTATGGTAAAAGCACAGTTCACAGTTACGACCATATTACTGCAGTAAAAGCACAGTTACGACCGCATTACTACGGTAAAAGCACAGTTACTACCGCATTACTGCATTAAAAGCACAGTTACTACCGTATTACTGCATTAAAAGCACAGTTACTACCGCATTACTGCAGTAAAAGCACAGTTACTACCGTATTACTGCAGTAAAAGCACAGTTACTACCGTATTACAGCATTAAAAGTACAGTTACTACCGTATTACTGCAGTAAAAGCACAGTTACTACCGTATTACTGCAGTAAAAGCACAGTTACTTCCGTATTACTGCAGTAAAAGCACAGATACTACCGTATTACTGCAGTAAAAGCACAGTTACTACCGTATTACTGCAGTAAAAGCACAGTTACTACCGTATTACTGCAGTAAAAGCACAGATACTACCGTATTACTGCAGTAAAAGCACAGATACTACCGTATTACTGCATTAAAAGCACAGTTACTACCGTATTACTGCTGTAAAAGCACAGATACTACCATATTACTACAGTAAAAGCACAGTTACTACCGTATTACTGCAGTAAAAGCACAGTTACTACCATATTACGGCAGTAAAAGCATACTTACTACCGTATTACTGCATTAAAAGCACAGATACTACCATATTACGGCAGTAAAAGCATACTTACTACCGTATTACTGCATTAAAAGCACAGTTACTACCGTATTACTGCTGTAAAAGCACACTTACTACCGTATTACTGCAGTAAAAGCACAGTTACTACCGTATTACTATGGTAAAAGCACAGTTACTACCGTATTACCATGGTAAAAGCACAGTTACTACCGTATTACTGCAGTAAAAGCACAGTTACTACCGTATTACTGCGGTAAAAACACAGTTACTACCGCATTACTATGGTAAAAGCACAGTTCACAGTTACGACCATATTACTGCAGTAAAAGCACAGTTACGACCGCATTACTACGGTAAAAGCACAGTTACGACCGCATTACTGCATTAAAAGCACAGTTACTACCGCATTACTGCATTAAAAGCACAGTTACTACCGCATTACTGCATTAAAAGCACAGTTACTACCGTATTACTGCAGTAAAAGCACAGTTACTACCGCATTACTGCAGTAAAAGCACAGTTACTACCGTATTACTGCAGTAAAAGCACAGTTACTACCGTATTACTGCAGTAAAAGCACAGTTACTACCGTATTACTGCAGTAAAAGCACAGATACTACCGTATTACTGCAGTAAAAGCACAGTTACTACCGTATTACTGCAGTAAAAGCACAGTTACTACCGTATTACTGCAGTAAAGCACAGTTACTACTGCAGTAAAGCACAGATACTACCATATTACTACAGTAAAAGCACAGTTACTACCGTATTACTGCAGTAAAAGCACAGTTACTACCGTATTACTGCAGTAAAAGCACAGTTACTACC
>NC_068308.1:39701716-39760881 GCF_025860055.1 Xyrauchen texanus | reverse complement strand
TTATCTCAGTGTTACTCAACTGTTTATAGTAATATATTGATTATTAACAGTTAATATATACTGTAGATGTGTGTCAGTGAGGTCAGACTGTTCCTGTCTGTATCTTTATCTCAGTGTTACTCAACTGTTTATAGTAATATATTGATTATTAACAGTTAATATATACTGTAGATGTGTGACAGTGAGGTCAGACTGTTCCTGTCTGTATCTTTATCTCAGTGTTACTCAACTGTTTATAGTAATATATTGATTATTAACAGTTAATATATACTGTAGATGTGTGTCAGTGAGGTCAGACTGTTCCTGTCTGTATCTTTATCTCAGTGTTACTCAACTGTTTATAGTAATATATTGATTATTAACAGTTAATATATACTGTAGATGTGTGACAGTGAGGTCAGACTGTTCCTGTCTGTATCTTTATCTCAGTGTTACTCAACTGTTTATAGTAATATATTGATTATTAACAGTTAATATATACTGTAGATGTGTGACAGTGAGGTCAGACTGTTCCTGTCTGTATCTTTATCTCAGTGTTACTCAACTGTTTATAGTAATATATTGATTATTAACAGTTAATATATACTGTAGATGTGTGACAGTGAGGTCAGACTGTTCCTGTCTGTATCTTTATCTCAGTGTTACTCAACTGTTTATAGTAATATATTGATTATTAACAGTTAATATATACTGTAGATGTGTGACAGTGAGGTCAGACTGTTCCTGTCTGTATCTTTATCTCAGTGTTACTCAACTGTTTATAGTAATATATTGATTATTAACAGTTAATATATACTGTAGATGTGTGACAGTGAGGTCAGACTGTTCCTGTCTGTATCTTTATCTCAGTGTTACTCAACTGTTTATAGTAATATATTGATTATTAACAGTTAATATATACTGTAGATGTGTGACAGTGAGGTCAGACTGTTCCTGTCTGTATCTTTATCTCAGTGTTACTCAACTGTTTATAGTAATATATTGATTATTAACAGTTAATATATACTGTAGATGTGTGACAGTGAGGTCAGACTGTTCCTGTCTGTATCTTTATCTCAGTGTTACTCAACTGTTTATAGTAATATATTGATTATTAACAGTTAATATATACTGTAGATGTGTGACAGTGAGGTCAGACTGTTCCTGTCTGTATCTTTATCTCAGTGTTACTCAACTGTTTATAGTAATATATTGATTATTAACAGTTAATATATACTGTAGATGTGTGACAGTGAGGTCAGACTGTTCCTGTCTGTATCTTTATCTCAGTGTTACTCAACTGTTTATAGTAATATATTGATTATTAACAGTTAATATATACTGTAGATGTGTGACAGTGAGGTCAGACTGTTCCTGTCTGTATCTTTATCTCAGTGTTACTCAACTGTTTATAGTAATATATTGATTATTAACAGTTAATATATACTGTAGATGTGTGACAGTGAGGTCAGACTGTTCCTGTCTGTATCTTTATCTCAGTGTTACTCAACTGTTTATAGTAATATATTGATTATTAACAGTTAATATATACTGTAGATGTGTGACAGTGAGGTCAGACTGTTCCTGTCTGTATCTTTATCTCAGTGTTACTCAACTGTTTATAGTAATATATTGATTATTAACAGTTAATATATACTGTAGATGTGTGACAGTGAGGTCAGACTGTTCCTGTCTGTATCTTTATCTCAGTGTTACTCAACTGTTTATAGTAATATATTGATTATTAACAGTTAATATATACTGTAGATGTGTGACAGTGAGGTCAGACTGTTCCTGTCTGTATCTTTATCTCAGTGTTACTCAACTGTTTATAGTAATATATTGATTATTAACAGTTAATATATACTGTAGATGTGTGACAGTGAGGTCAGACTGTTCCTGTCTGTATCTTTATCTCAGTGTTACTCAACTGTTTATAGTAATATATTGATTATTAACAGTTAATATATACTGTAGATGTGTGACAGTGAGGTCAGACTGTTCCTGTCTGTATCTTTATCTCAGTGTTACTCAACTGTTTATAGTAATATATTGATTATTAACAGTTAATATATACTGTAGATGTGTGACAGTGAGGTCAGACTGTTCCTGTCTGTATCTTTATCTCAGTGTTACTCAACTGTTTATAGTAATATATTGATTATTAACAGTTAATATATACTGTAGATGTGTGACAGTGAGGTCAGACTGTTCCTGTCTGTATCTTTATCTCAGTGTTACTCAACTGTTTATAGTAATATATTGATTATTAACAGTTAATATATACTGTAGATGTGTGACAGTGAGGTCAGACTGTTCCTGTCTGTATCTTTATCTCAGTGTTACTCAACTGTTTATAGTAATATATTGATTATTAACAGTTAATATATACTGTAGATGTGTGACAGTGAGGTCAGACTGTTCCTGTCTGTATCTTTATCTCAGTGTTACTCAACTGTTTATAGTAATATATTGATTATTAACAGTTAATATATACTGTAGATGTGTGACAGTGAGGTCAGACTGTTCCTGTCTGTATCTTTATCTCAGTGTTACTCAACTGTTTATAGTAATATATTGATTATTAACAGTTAATATATACTGTAGATGTGTGACAGTGAGGTCAGACTGTTCCTGTCTGTATCTTTATCTCAGTGTTACTCAACTGTTTATAGTAATATATTGATTATTAACAGTTAATATATACTGTAGATGTGTGACAGTGAGGTCAGACTGTTCCTGTCTGTATCTTTATCTCAGTGTTACTCAACTGTTTATAGTAATATATTGATTATTAACAGTTAATATATACTGTAGATGTGTGACAGTGAGGTCAGACTGTTCCTGTCTGTATCTTTATCTCAGTGTTACTCAACTGTTTATAGTAATATATTGATTATTAACAGTTAATATATACTGTAGATGTGTGACAGTGAGGTCAGACTGTTCCTGTCTGTATCTTTATCTCAGTGTTACTCAACTGTTTATAGTAATATATTGATTATTAACAGTTAATATATACTGTAGATGTGTGACAGTGAGGTCAGACTGTTCCTGTCTGTATCTTTATCTCAGTGTTACTCAACTGTTTATAGTAATATATTGATTATTAACAGTTAATATATACTGTAGATGTGTGTCAGTGAGGTCAGACTGTTCCTGTCTGTATCTTTATCTCAGTGTTACTCAACTGTTTATAGTAATATATTGATTATTAACAGTTAATATATACTGTAGATGTGTGTCAGTGAGGTCAGACTGTTCCTGTCTGTATCTTTATCTCAGTGTTACTCAACTGTTTATAGTAATATATTGATTATTAACAGTTAATATATACTGTAGATGTGTGTCAGTGAGGTCAGACTGTTCCTGTCTGTATCTTTATCTCAGTGTTTCTCAACTGTTTATAGTAATATATTGATTATTAACAGTTAATATATACTGTAGATGTGTGACAGTGAGGTCAGACTGTTCCTGTCTGTATCTTTATCTCAGTGTTACTCAACTGTTTATAGTAATATATTGATTATTAACAGTTAATATATACTGTAGATGTGTGACAGTGAGGTCAGACTGTTCCTGTCTGTATCTTTATCTCAGTGTTACTCAACTGTTTATAGTAATATATTGATTATTAACAGTTAATATATACTGTAGATGTGTGACAGTGAGGTCAGACTGTTCCTGTCTGTATCTTTATCTCAGTGTTACTCAACTGTTTATAGTAATATATTGATTATTAACAGTTAATATATACTGTAGATGTGTGACAGTGAGGTCAGACTGTTCCTGTCTGTATCTTTATCTCAGTGTTACTCAACTGTTTATAGTAATATATTGATTATTAACAGTTAATATATACTGTAGATGTGTGTCAGTGAGGTCAGACTGTTCCTGTCTGTATCTTTATCTCAGTGTTACTCAACTGTTTATAGTAATATATTGATTATTAACAGTTAATATATACTGTAGATGTGTGACAGTGAGGTCAGACTGTTCCTGTCTGTATCTTTATCTCAGTGTTACTCAACTGTTTATAGTAATATATTGATTATTAACAGTTAATATATACTGTAGATGTGTGTCAGTGAGGTCAGACTGTTCCTGTCTGTATCTTTATCTCAGTGTTACTCAACTGTTTATAGTAATATATTGATTATTAACAGTTAATATATACTGTAGATGTGTGACAGTGAGGTCAGACTGTTCCTGTCTGTATCTTTATCTCAGTGTTACTCAACTGTTTATAGTAATATATTGATTATTAACAGTTAATATATACTGTAGATGTGTGACAGTGAGGTCAGACTGTTCCTGTCTGTATCTTTATCTCAGTGTTACTCAACTGTTTATAGTAATATATTGATTATTAACAGTTAATATATACTGTAGATGTGTGACAGTGAGGTCAGACTGTTCCTGTCTGTATCTTTATCTCAGTGTTACTCAACTGTTTATAGTAATATATTGATTATTAACAGTTAATATATACTGTAGATGTGTGACAGTGAGGTCAGACTGTTCCTGTCTGTATCTTTATCTCAGTGTTACTCAACTGTTTATAGTAATATATTGATTATTAACAGTTAATATATACTGTAGATGTGTGACAGTGAGGTCAGACTGTTCCTGTCTGTATCTTTATCTCAGTGTTACTCAACTGTTTATAGTAATATATTGATTATTAACAGTTAATATATACTGTAGATGTGTGACAGTGAGGTCAGACTGTTCCTGTCTGTATCTTTATCTCAGTGTTACTCAACTGTTTATAGTAATATATTGATTATTAACAGTTAATATATACTGTAGATGTGTGTCAGTGAGGTCAGACTACTGTTCAGCAATACGTAACCGAACGAAGTACCGATGCACATATTTAAATTATATAAGTAAAGTTTTTCTAGTAGGATTTAAATGTTTCAAACGATATAATATACTGTGCCTCTTAAAATACAACTAAAATAATTTGAAGATCATTTTTATTTTAGTCAGTTGAGTTTGAGCGATGAAAAAGTATTTTAATTAACCATGTTAGTTTTTATTTTTATTTCAATTAACGAAAAATAACTGATTCCCCAGAAGAGAAAGACCGTAAACGTTAAAGGCGTATCTTTGCTAAGCGTTTATTTTGTCCACTTTTAGGAGCATGCTAGCATATAAATGACCTCAAAGCTTAGAGGCATGAACTTAAAGCCACAAAATAACAACGTTGATTTGATGAGGTATTTAAATGTTCCTTTTGTGTTGCCATAGCAACATTCCACATGAAAGTGAATGTGTTTGTCTCTCTGTTCCTTTAGCTCTGTGAGGTAAGAGGAAGTTGCTGGTGATGGTTTGGTGTTTGTTTGATGTCTTGGTGTGTTTTTGGTTCATGGCGGTTTGGGTTTAGTATAGTCTTACCTTTTTACTAACAACTCTTTCTAGCTCTCAGATTTGTTGCTTTATACAACAGTTAGTTTGAGGGTTGTTGACTGTTTAAAGAACTGTTGTATAAAAGCAATATCACACTTCCAATCAACCTGCAACCCAATCTGATGTTCAGTACTTCGGCATGTTTGTGAGTGTGATATTGCTTAAGCACCGATGGTTTATATGGCTTATATTACAATTCAATTCATAATAACTTTTGTCCAATAGGTGGCGCTGTCACCAAATTGATATGGTGCGGTTAGGGTGTGATGTCATGATTTTAGGCCAAACTATTCAGAGGTTATAAGCCAAAACTGCAATTTGTCATATTTCTTGAACAGTATGTGGCGCTGTGCCGAAACTGTTCAGGTACCTTCAGGTCATGCTTGTGATGACATATACCAAGATTCGTGTCAATACGCTCAAGCATTGCGAAGATACTGCCTCGCGTCCATTTTGACGCACTTGCCATCAAATTCATTGATGCGGTATACGAAAACGGTTTGTCAGTCTGTCATCGTGATGTAAAGGGGTTAATGGAAGGCGGGAACCGGCCTGTAAATCTCTCTCTCTGTCCCACTGCCGTCTCCAGTCGGCCTTTATCACTCTCGGGGGCTTGATTAGCATAATTAGGGGCCGGGTGTGCGGAATCACGACCCGGCTACGCCTACGCCCTGCCACATTCCTCCCTCGTTCTCTCAGGCCGGGGAGCCCCCAGCATGATGTACATCCCCCCCACCCTCTTTCTGATGGGGGGGCGTGCCTTGCGCCCCCGTCTGCCGGCAGGTCGTCCCCGTCTACCAGGATGAGGGAGGGGACAAGGGGAGGGAAACAAAAAAAAAATAGGTACTTACATGCCGTAACGCCAATGTACCAAATTAATACACTAATACACTAATTAATACACTAACGTGGCCGCAGACCACGAGGGGACTGAGGAGCACGGCTGCCTGAGAGCGGAGGAATGGCCGCCAACCACGAGGGCTCTGAGGAGCATGGACGCCGACCGCAAGGGGGAGGGAGGGGCTACTAACTGACCGCCTGGAGTGGTCAGGGCCGCTGCCAGGGGCAGAGTAGACCCCTACCAGCCACTGAAATGCGGTGGGGTCTGAGACCGGCGAGCAGGGAGGGGCTCCTGGCCGACCGCTCCATTGGGGTGGATGGCAGTGGCGTGGACTCCTTCCCGGGTTTGGCACCAGTGTAAAGGGATTAATGGAAAGGAAGAGGCGAGAAAAGGCCTGGCAATATAAATAATATTTAATGAAGCGAGAAACACACTTGAGGTGTCGGACAGCTGCCCGTAACACTCTCTCTGTCGCACTGCCGTCTCCGGTCGGCTTTATCCCTCTCGGATGCTTGATTAGCTTGATTCCACCCTGCCACACATGAATTTCATGAAGTTTTCTCAAGAGTGTCTCTAGATGATACATGCAAAGTTTTTAGCAAATCGGACTTACTCTCCAAGTGTCTTTTCAATCAAATTCTAAATGGCGAACAGGAAGTATGGCCGACCATGGCAAATGGGGTGTCATCGTCCTCTGCTTGACCCACGGAAGCTAACGACATAAGCCTCATGACGAAAGGCCACATTTTTCAAAAGTTATTAGCATTTTATTATATCCGTTTGTGAATGCCTTCAGGACATGACCCTGATGACACACACCAAGTTTTGCAATGATATGCCAATGCATTTCTAAAATACAGCAATTTAGGACTAAATTCAAAATGGTCAACATAGGAAAATTGGGTTGGTGACGCTGTGCCGAAACTGTGCAGGTACCCTCAAGTCATGCGTGTGATGACATACACCAAGTTTAGTGTCAATACTACAACCATCTATTTTGGCACGCTTTCAGTCAATTTTGTTGATGTGGTAAATACGAAACGGTTTGGTCTATCATCATGAATCTCATAACCTTTTGTCATGAGTGTTCTTGGAAACTCTCAGAGGACCAGGACACTCGGGTAAAGGTTTCTTTATTGTAGAAGATCAAAGATAAGAGATGAGACCTCAGAGTACAGGTAGAGCCTGTTGTTTTGGCATATCCCAACTAAGCTGGGGCCATTAAACCGCGCCCCTGGAGCAGATAGGTTCAAGGGCCCAACAGTGGTATCTGCTGGGGCTTGAACCACCGACCTTTCGGTTAGTAAACCAGAGCTTTAACCGCTGAGCCACCACTGACCCAAAGTATCCAATGGGTGAAGACTTTATTTTACTAGCCGTAATCCAATTAGCATAACTATCACAGGCAAAAAGGGGCTAGACCTATGGGGTTTTTCCACTGCACGGTACAGCTCGAATCGACTCTGTTCGCTTTTTGGGAGTTTTCCACTGGGGATAGTACCTGGTACTACCTTGGTCGAGGTTCCAAGCGAGCCGAGCCGATACTAAATGTGACGTCGAAGCCCTGCAGATCACTGTGGTGATCACTTGCTCAGAGAGAATCGTCACTACCGGCGTCACTGGATTTGCGATATGGGACATCAAACCGCTAGTTAGCAACAGCAATAGCAGTATCATTAGTTCACGCTACTTTGGAATTGTTAAGAGAAATGGCTGTGCACAAAACCACGCTGTGGTCAATAAACGAGGTGCAGACGTTCCTCTCGTTAGTGACAAACGAAACGAAAAAGACTTTCAGGAAGTGTCTCAGCTGTTGGCCGCACACGGCTACCACCGGACCTACCAACTGTGTAGGGAAAAGTTAAACACACTTAAACGTGGCGACAGAACCTTCAAGGAAAAGTGGAAGTGGTTCGACCAAATGGACGCTATCTAGACCGGCAAGCAATGGGACAGAGAGTGCGCTGGACTCGGTCATGGCGTTGTTGGAGTCCACGATGGAGGATGGTATGTTTTGTTGCGTTAACTCTATATTCTGCTTGATAGCTTCACTTTATTTAGTTGAGCAGCTACTGGAAACTTCTAAAACAACCAATTTAACTGTTACACTTGTGTATAATCACCATGCAACAACTGCTTTATGCAGTAACTAACAGCTAGCGCTCGTGTTATTGTTTATGGTCAGTAATGTTTGTGTCGCATTTAAGATGATGTCACGGCAGTAGAGGCGGCGCAACTATGATGATCAGCCTATAATCCCGCCCACATTGAGGCGGCACTAAACTGCAGTGGAAATGCAACCTCAGAAAAGTAAAGTGAGTCGAGTCGTACCGTGCAGCGGAAAAGTGCCACTAGTTAGCATGAGAAACATGTCTTCATTCACATAGACTCTTGGACAAACAGGATGCCACCATTGGTAGAAAATCTCACAGAATCACGATCCCAGATACCTTAATATCACTTTAGTTTTTCATGTGATGTTATATGAAAGACAGCAGACCACCTGATCTTTCTATCATTTGCAATCCCACAGTGTCTTCAGAGAACACGTGCAAAATTCGAGAAATAGGACATGCGGTCTAAAAATAGTAGGATTTTGGGAAAATTTAAAATGGCGACAAACCTAGTGGGTGGAACTTTGAAATGACCACTCCTTGGGACATGAGCCAGTATGACCCAAGGAATCGGAGGACAATATTAAAATATACGTTTTTAGGCCCTACGGTTCAAATGGCGGTATAGGCCGAAAAGTGTTCGCAAATTCAAACTATTGGTGGCTCTAGAGGGTTTGGTTTAGAAACCCCAAATTTGGGTCAGTTACATTTAAGAGTGTCCTCTATCAGTGTGCCAAAGTTCATAACTTTCCCATGTACGGTTCTGTGGGCGGCCATAGACATCTAGAGCGGAAGAAGCATAAGAATGGCTACAATAGCTCCAAGATATCTGCAGATTGTGGTGGTTTTGTTTACTTTTGTCAATAATGAATTGGAGCTTTGTTTATGGCTAAGCATTATGGACAAACAATCCCAGATATACGTAACTCCATCTGAAACTATGTTTGTTTTGCAGCCCGCTGAGGATGTGAGCGTGGTGGCGTGGAACAGTCAGGTGCCACATATACTGGCATCTGCAAACCCAAGCGGGAAAGCCGTCGTCTGGGACCTGAGGAAGAACGAGCCCATCATCAAAATCAGTGACCATAGCAACCGGGTAACAACATCCAGAAACATTTGGATGACCATTGTCTGTCTTTCCATCCATCAACTTCGCTATAGAAAGCAGAGAGCATTAGCTTAGTTTTTAATGTGTTGTGTGAATATGTCAGATGCACTGTTCGGGGATGTTGTGGCATCCAGATGTGGCCACTCAGCTGGCCTTGGCATCAGAAGACGACAGACTTCCTGTGATACAGATGTGGGACCTTCGCTTTGCAACCTCACCGCTGAAAGTCCTGGAGAATCACACCAGGTGGAGATTCACAGAAGTAGATTGTTAAGGATGTGATTGTTGAGATACTCTTGTACACACGTACGTTTCTTTGAATCTTCCAGAGGAATTCTGTCCATCTCGTGGAGTCAGGCCGATCCGGAACTACTACTGAGCAGCGGCAAAGACAACCGTATCCTGTGCTGGAACCCAAACACTGGCGAGGTCAGTCCATCTGACCCGGTTGGATTTTTGTGATTGAAAATGTCAATTTGTTGACCAGTCTTCTCTACTGCTCCTTGTGGTTGTAGGTGATGTACGAGCTGCCAACTGCCAATCAGTGGTGTTTTGATGTGCAGTGGTGTCCGCGTAACCCCGCCCTCCTGTCAGCCGCATCATTTGACGGACGCATCAGTGTGTACTCTGTTATGGGGGGACGTCTTCAACATCATCAGCACAGCACGGTGGATCAGGTGAGTTCATCACCGCGTGCTCCTGCTCCCGCTAAGAATGTTGGGTTCAACGCTGTCTGTCAACTTTGGATGATGTCTGTAGCTCAGGGCAGCGTTTCCCTAAAACATCATAAGTCAATGGTCTCTACGGTCAACTTAAGCTTGCGATGCGTTTGGGAAATGCAGCCCAGGTAAAATAATTTTTTTTACACCAAATTCAAAAGAAAATATTCAAACAAAAATTAGCACTAAGAAAAGACTAGTAATAAATATATATATTTTTTTATATATAAACAAATTCAACCAATATTATTTGTAAAACAAAACATATGGTTTGACATTAATAATGCATTATTTAAATTGTAAAGTCTATGCATCTTCAATTTGTTATTTTAAATTAATAAAAATTGGGGGTTTGGGTATCTCCGTGAGTGCTGAGTGACTCCAGGCAGGTCTCCTTAGCAACCAAATTGGCCCGGTTGCTAGGGAGGGTAGAGTCACATGGGGTAACCTCCTCATGGTCACTATAATGTGGTTCTCGCTCTCGGTGGGTGTGTGGTGAGTGACTCCAGGCAGGTCTCCTTAGCAACCAAATTGGCCCGGTTGCTAGGGAGGGTAGAGTCACATGGGGTAACCTCCTCGTGGTCACTATAATGTGGTTCTCGCTCTTGGTGGGGCATGTGGTGAGTTGTGCGTGGATGCCGCGGAGAATAGCGTGAAGCCTCCACTCGCGCTACGTCTCCATGGTAACACGCTCAATGAGTCATGTGATAAGATGCGCGGATTGACGGTCTCAAACGTGGAGGCAACTGAGATTCGTCCTCCGCCGCCCGGATTGAGGCGAGTCACTACGGCACCACAAGGACTTGGAGCACATGGGGAGTTGGGTGTTACAAAGTGGGTTATAAATGAGCTGAACTGTTAATAGGGCATCCGCATGTCATAATCATCAAGTAAGCTACACATCCAAAACAAGCTCGAACTGTGTCTATGAGTTACTCTATGCCTGTTACAGTGTATCAGTAAATCAAGACTTCACATTGACCCCTTTACCAGCATGAAAAACAAAACCGGTATTGAAATTTGTAATACATAATACACCGAAATCTGACAAGAGGCTTTTGTGTGATTGGTTACAACGCTAATCTCTCTCTCTGTCTCTAGATCTCGGCTTCATTCGACACCAATGACCCATTTGGAACAGGTCAGTCTCTTCCCCCTCTGCAGGTGCCTCAGCCCACATTAGAGACCACCATCATACCACCCCTGAAGAAGCCGCCCAAGTGGGTACGGAGGCCTGTAGGAGCCCGTTTCGCTGTGAGTACCCCAAACGTCCATTCTATTTCCAGCGTTTCAGAGTTTTATGTCTAAAACCTACGATTCCCTCTCGTTTAGTTTGGTGGGAAACTGGTGACATTTGAGAACCCTAGTTTGACCCCCCAGCAGACTCCATCCCAGCCCCTCCCTCGACAGGTCCACGTGAGTCAGGTGACCACAGAGACGGAGTTCCTCCAGCGCTCGACAGAACTGCAGGCCACTCTGCAGTCCGGATCCTTCACCAGCTACTGTCAGAGTAAAATCATCAGTTCCTCTTCTGATGCCGAGCAGGACATTTGGAGGTTCCTGATGGTAAATGTTATTGTTGCATATGTCAGATTTACGGGAAGTACAGGACATTCATGTCCTGTTTATTGACCTGTTGAAAATGTCTCTGTGATTGTGCTGGTTGTATTTCTAACAGGTGAATTTTGAAGATGAAGCGCGTGTGAAATTTTTACGGCTGTTGGGCTTCAGTAAAGACGAGCTGGAGAGGAAGGTATAAAGTAAACGTGTGAATCTTACAAAGCCTGTCAAGAACATGTCCGGCTCATATTTCATCCTAAAATCAATGTGTTTTGCATGTTTTAACTGGCAGAAATGAAAGGTGACTATGTCGAACTTTTAACTATAAACAAGCCCGACACTGTGGGGACTCTTATTTTGAAATGACGGAGACTTGGCCCCATTACAGTGTTTACCAAATTTTTGCCGATAACCAATAAGCAAGTATCGGCACCGATTAATCGGTAAACCCGATATATTGGTCTACCTCTAGTTTATAGGAATGGTGCTTCCCATTTTTCTACAGATCTCAACGTGTTTGGGGAGAAACCTAAAGCCCAACGGTTTAGATGTGAACGCACTCGCTGAGAAGATGCAGACACTTTCTGATCAGGTCAGTTTTAAACGGCTCTCTAAATCAATTAGGCATTAACCCTTTAAGCTCTGAAGATTTCCTGTTTCAGTGGCAAAACCTTTGGAATGTGATCAAGAGGAAGATGGATGGCCACGAGCCATCAAACAAAGCTGAGATGCTTGAATTTTTGCACCAGGAGTGGCATCAAGTCACCGGTAGAGACTGGCAGAGAGCATGCCAAGACACATGAAAGCTTTATTCCAGCAAATATTGATTTCTGAATTCTTCCCAAGTCATCAGTATTGTGTTGTTTAAAAAGGAATATGAACTTGTTTTCTTTGCATTAATCGAGGTGTGAAAACATGGCGTCTTTTTTGTTATTTTGGCCTGTTGTTATTTTCTAATTATCAAATAAATGCTTTAAATGACCATATTTGGATTTGGAATTTGGGAGGAATGTTGCCAGTACTGTATTTAATAAAACAAACATGCTCATCTTATTTCCAGAGCTGTAGATCATTAGATAATCCACATGAAGCACAATGTTACATATGACCACCAGGAGATGGCGCCAAATACATGACACAGACTCAATGATGACTCAAATGGCACAGAATGAAACTCATTCTGTGAAATTTCATGATTAAAATCATGTCTGCATGCTATGCAAACCTTTAGTCATTGTTGTGTTTGCATGTGTAATTAGTTCTTATGTACAATTATGTTTTATAATAAGTCTAGTCAAAGTCCTGAGATGCTGTGGCGGGACCTTAAACAGGCAGTTCCCCCACAGCGTTGTGACTAATCTCCAGTTATCAGAAGCGTTTGGTTGCAGTTGTTGCCGTTTAAGGTGGCAGTACGTTTTTCACACGGGTTATATAAGTGTTGGATTTCTGATTTGTCTGCTAATTTCAAAGCACTTGTTCAGATTTGGTCATATTGTCTACATGCATTGGACAGTAGAGCTTCTAAGCTTTTAAACAAGACTTTATTCTCGATCTCATCCAATCAGAGGGGAGATGAATCGGGCGGAGCTGCAGATGGTGTGACCGGCCGAGACTCGCCAGCTGATTTCTTTACTCAACTACCGAAGAAGAAAGAACTGTTTCAGATCCCCGTATCGTCAGGTGAGCATCTCAAATAGCTGCTGTTATGACGACACTGATGAATGGTTTATTACAAACATAACGTTCCCTATATCCTGCTCTAGATACAGAAGGTTTGATCAGTCAGGCGCTGTTGGTGGGTAATTTCGAGGGTGCGGTTGACCTCTGTTTGAATGATGGGCGTTTCGCTGATGCCATCCTCCTGTCAATCAGCGGAGGGGAGGAGCTACTGAAAAAGACCCAGCAACGATACCTCAACCAACAAACCAACACCGTCTCCATGGTAACCACTTTACTAACCGTTTGTGCTACAATGTGTAAGTTTTGTTTACATTTTATTTGGGAAAACAAACACTGTGAAACTTTATCTCGGCATGACGAAGCCATTATACAGACATAGAGCGAAAAACCGTATGTTCGATCAGCTAGAAACGAAAAAGCACACTATTCCCAAACAGTCTGAAGGCCTGTGCCGAGTTTAGTGAACGTTAAGGTTAGAGCTTTTAAGCTACGTTCACTAAACTCGGCACAGACCTTCAGACTGTTTGGGAATAGTGTGCTTTTTCGTTTCTAGCTGATCGAACATACGGTTTTTTGCACAACGGACGATCAAATGTGGGAAAAGTCACACATAGACTTACGTCGACAGAATACTTGTTCATTCAACCTCCAACTGTCAAAAATTAAAATGTAAACAAACCCTTTTAGTCGCTCTATGTCTGTCTGACTATCCATCAAGCTGGTTGTCTTTGTCTTGACAAAACTGACCTAGATTGTATTGATATTTTGTTTCATCCTCAGTTGATCTCGTCAGTGGTGACGCAGAACTGGCGTGATATCGTTGAGAGCTGTGAGCTCGATAACTGGAAAGAAGCGCTAGCGGCCCTGCTGACCTACGCTAACCCAGAAGAGTTTGCTCCTCTTTGCGGTAAGACGCCATCGGACGAGATTATTTAATTATGTACTCTTGCTCGTTTTGGACCGTGCCAAATGTGAATATTTGTCGAAGATAAAAATGCACATTCAAATGCAGAAACTGCAAATGTTGTTTTGAAGCTTGAGCCGATAAGCTGGTGGAATAATCAGTTATTGGTTATGAAAGTCTTTCCTTACTGTGACCGACAAAGACATGTATGTAACAAGAGTCCAAAATGAATAAAATCCCAGATGCTGATTATTGTGCAACCGAAATCTCAATAATAACCAGAAACAAAATGTGAAGTTTAGGTGCATAAAGCGAGACTTTTAACTATGAACAATCCTGAAATACACCAGGGACTCTTCTTTTGAAATGTCTTTGCTCCCTGATCTCTAATGAAAACAGAACATGCATTATTGAAATCATTTTCAGCTTATTAAAATATAAACACTATAAAGTCAACATTGTCATATAGGCTAATAAATACCGTATGAGCATGAATTGATCTAGAGTAGATTATCATCAGCGATCGCTTATCATAATTGTCTTAATTTAGTTTCTCACATCTCCCGAAGGACTTCTGTTAACAGTGCTGATATATCGGTAAAACAGATATATCGGTCGACCTCTAGTTTATATTAAAAATGTAATTTAGTGTCTCAGTCCTGTTAACAGTGCTGATATATCGGTTAAAAGGATATATTGGTCGAACTCTCGATTATATTAAAAATGTAATTTAGTGCCTCAGTCCTGTTAACAGTGCTGATATATCGGTTAAACAGATATATCGGTCGACCTCTAGTTTATATTAAAAATGTAATTTAGTGTCTCAGTCCTGTTAACAGTGCTGATATATCGGTTAAAAGGATATATTGGTCGAACTCTCGATTATATTAAAAATGTAATTTAGTGTCTCAGTCCTGTTATCAGTGCCGATATATCGGTTAAACAGATATATCGGTCGATCTCTAGTTTATATTAAAAATGTAATTTAGTGTCTCAGTCCTGTTATCAGTGCTGATATATCGGTTAAATAGATCTAGAGGTTGACCGATTTCAAATATCGGTGCACTGAGAAACAAAATGAAAATATCAAATATTTGATATTTTAATTTTGTTTCTCAGCCCTGTTCCGATAAATTGGTAAAACCGATATATCGGTTGACTTTTAGTTTATATAAAACGTGTGATTTTTGCCATCTATTTAAAAATAAAAATAATTCTCAGCCCTGTTAATGGTGCAGATATATCAGTCAACCTCTAGTTTATATAACAAAATCGAATTAAGTTCCTCAACCCTGTTAACAGTTTTAAGGTCCAGAGTGATTGACACGTGTGTGTGTGTGTGTGTGTGTGTGTGTGTGTGTGTGTGTGTGTGTGTTTGTTTTTATATGTGTGTAGACACTCTGGGCTCACGTCTGGAGGCTGTGGGTGCAGAGAAATGCTGTCTGCAGGCCTGTCTGTGTTTCATCTGCTCTGGAAACATTGAGCGTCTGGTGGAGTGCTGGACGTACCAGAGAGACTGCTCCTCTCCACTTGCACTGGAGGTCACATACAAACACACATTGTTTTCTGCATGTGTTGGATTGTGGCTCTTCTGTGAATGCATGTGTCTGTATGTGTGACATCATGAGTGATGTCATATCCTGTCTGTATTCGCGTGTGTCTGTAGAATCTGGTGGAGAAGGTGACGATCTTGCGGAAATCAGTTGAACGTTTGCGAAATAGTGAGGTGTGTGTTCAGAGTTCAACGCTGACTGAGAAACTCATCCAGTACTCCAGTATTCTGGCGTCACAGGGCAGCTTGAGTTGTGCGCTAAACTACCTGCCTGACAACTCTGACCAGGTGCGCACACACTTGCACACACACACACACAAAATCCTCCAACAGAATCTTTAAACCTGGCTAACAATTTTTTGCTCCCAGAATGTTCTGGAAACATCCATTTTCTAATTTAGTATCTCAGCCCTTTTAACAGTGCTTATATATCGGTAAAACAGATATATCGGTCGACCTCTCGTTTATATTAAAAATGTAATTTAGTGTCTCAGTCCTGTTAACAGTGCTTATATATCGGTAAAACAGATATATCGGTCGACCTCTCGTTTATATTAAAAATGTAATTTAGTGCCTCAGCCCTGTTAACAGTGCTGATATATCGGTTAAACAGATATATCGGTCGACCTCTCGTTTATATTAAAAATGTAATTTAGTGTCTCAGTCCTGTTAACAGTGCCGATATATCGGTTAAACAGATATATAGGTCGACCTCTCGTTTATATTAAAAATGTAATTTAGTGTCTCAGTCCTGTTAACAGTGCCGATATATCGGTTAAACAGATATATCGGTCGAACTCTCGTTTATATTAAAAATGTAATTTAGTGTCTCAGTCCTGTTAACAGTGCTGATATATCGGTTAAACAGATATATCGGTCGACCTCTAGTTTATATTAAAAATGTAATTTAGTGTCTCAGTCCTGTTAACAGTGCCGATATATCGGTTAAACAGATATATCGGTCGAACTCTCGTTTATATTAAAAATATAATTTAGTGTCTCAGTCCTGTTAACAGTGCTGATATATCGGTTAAAAGGATATATCGGTCGACCTCTCGTTTATATTAAAAATGTAATTTAGTGTCTCAGTCCTGTTAACAGTGCCGATATATCGGTTAAACAGATATATCGGTCGAACTCTCGTTTATATTAAAAATATAATTTAGTGTCTCAGTCCTGTTAACAGTGCTGATATATCGGTTAAACGGATATATCGGTCGACCTCTCGTTTATATTAAAAATGTAATTTAGTGTCTCAGCCATGTTGATATATTGGTTAAACGGATATATCGGTCGAACTCTCGTTTATATTAAAAATGTAATTTAGTGTCTCAGCCATGTTGATATATTGGTTAAACAGATATATCGGTCGACCTCTCGTTTATATTAAAAATGTAATTTAGTGTCTCAGTCCTGTTAACAGTGCTGATATATCGGTTAAACAGATATATCGGTCGACCTCTCGTTTATATTAAAAATGTAATTTAGTGTCTCACTCCTGTTAACAGTGCTGATATATCGGTCAACCTCTATATAAAATAAAACTAGACGTAATTGTTTATTGAGGAAATTACTAAACAAAAGGTCAGTCATTGAGTCAGTACACCGGAATAACTGTTAAAAAAATTGGTTTAATAATGTTTTTGTATGTTCTAGGCTGCTGTTTGTATGTTGAGAGACAGACTGTCTCATGCAAAGGGTGAAATAATGCAGAGGCAACAACCTGTACCACCAGCAGGTGTCACTAAACCTGCAGCCACTGCAAACACACACACTCCTCCATCACCTGCCACACACACACAGGTGAGACTCCACCTCCACACGCACACACACACACTCATCTGAGTCTCAGGGCTTTCTGGCACACAGAATATTTTCTTCCATGGCCATTGGTGATGTAATGATGTCTGGACTTAAATCATCAACAGGGTTCAAATGTCTCATCACTGTCCATGACGTGTCCTCACAGGTCAGGGATTGTGTACCGAACTGATTTAAAATCTTATGTCATTTATTTGCTTTCCGATGGCCTTGTGAAAATGGGCATCTTTTCTAGTGTATTGTGAAATATGAGGCTGGCATACACTGTGATTTCTGTTTGTACAGGGGCGTTTGAGCAGCTCAGCTGTCTGATGATCTTAAAAAAAAAAGGGTGCAGATTTAAAATTATTCTGCGAGGGAAAGTGTTCTGTAGTATTATTGATAACGTTTTTTGTAATCTTTCATCAATATGATTTTGAGACGGTTTGGTGGCAGTAAAATGAGTTTTGTCTTCAGTACCTGCCCACAGTGCCACCTCAAATGCCCCAGTCAGGACAGCAGATGCCCCGCCTCTTCACCCCACCGCAAGGTCCTAAACCTGGCGCCCCTCCTCCTGGTGGACTAAGACCAGTGTACCCACAGAACCCCTCCACAATGCCAGGTACCATTCAGGCAACAAATCAATGACCCAAAGGCTTAATCAATAAATGAAACATCAGGTTACTAACATTTGTAACGTTTCTAACTTGCACTGCGTTTTATTTGGTCTTCAGGTTTCCACTCATCTCAGTCTGGGCCTCTAGGTGCCCCTGTTGGTTTCATGTTAGGCCCCTCAATGCCCCCCTCAAGCCTGTCAGGCCCCTCTGCTGCCCCCTCCTCTCCCCCAGGCCCCATGATGCCCGCTCCACCTGCCCCAGGGTTCATATCCCCCACCTCTCTGCCAGGGGGACCCATGCCCAAGTTTCCAGGAGCTCCACACTCACAGGGCCCTGCACCTCCTCCCACCGGGCCGTACGGGTATCCTCAGGGGGGGCCGGGTGCTCCAGCGGCCAAGAGCTTCACGAGTGCTGGTGTTCCTCCTCCGCACATAGGTACAGCCAACATATGCAGGAATCCCAAAACTAAACCGCAGCACATAGCCATGCCATAGAGTGACACCTAAATGTCTTAAAGGGGTAGTTCTGTGATCGTGAATGTGACTTATTTAAAGGGACAGTACACCCAAAAAATTAAAACTCTCATTGTTTACTCACCCTCATGCCATCCCAGATGTGTAAGACTTTCTTTCTTCATCAGAACACATTTGAAGAAATATAGAAAAATATCTCAGCTCAGCAGGTCCTTAAAATGCAAGTGGATGGTGACCAGACCTTTTGAAGCTTCAAAAATCAGACAGTCATTATAAACATCATCCATACGACTTTTCTACGTACATGTTGGTTACGCTACATGACTTTGATTGGTGGACAAAAGTTTTTAAAATATTTATCATATTTTTTAATTGTTTCAATGCTTGTTTTTTAATAAGAAGAAATAATAATAATGGGGGTCTGGGTATCTCAGCGAGTATTGACGCTGACTATCACCCCTGGAGTCGCGAGTTTGAATCCAGGGAGTGCTGAGTGACTCCAGCCAGGTCTCCTTAGCAACCAAATTGTCCCGGTTGCTAGGGAGGGTAGAGTCACATGGGGTAACCTCCTCGTGGTCGCTATAATGTGGTTCTCGCTCTCGGTGGGGCGTGTGGTGAGTTGTGCGTGGATGCCGCGGAGAATAGCGTGAAGCCTCCACACGCGCTACGTCTTCATGGTAACGCGCTCAACAAGTCACGTGATAAGATGCGCAGATTGACGGTCTCAGACGCTGTGGCAACTGAGATTCGTCCTCCGCCACCCGGATTGAGGCGAGTCACTACGCCACCACGAGGACTTGGAGCGCATTGGGAATTGGGCGTTACAACGTAGGGATAAAAGGGAGAAAATCCAAAAAAATAATAATAAAAGATTGATTCTTGAAAAAAGAAATCTTGGCATGAGTTGTCCAAAGCTAAGTGTCTTTGCAAATAGTAATTGAAGACATGTTAACCATGGAAGAGGTGAATTCAAACACTTGTTTTGTGTGAATTGCATTTGTAATGTATTTTTGAATAGTGTCAAAAAAAAATTAGCATCATTGACTATATTTATATTTTCTCTCTCAGGTGCACAGGACGGGTGGAACGACCCTCCAGCTGTTCGTGCAGGTCAACGCATGAAAAAGGTAATAATGAACAAAAATATTGTTATTGATAACTAGAACATGACAAACATTCACAATGCCTTGTGAATGGGGCTAATATGATCATATTTCTTGGTTCTCGTCAGCACTCTGGCTGCTGCATTTTAAACCAATTGAAGTTTATTTATTGATCTTGCTGGACATCCTCCCAGTAATGCATTACAATAATCTAGTCTTGAGGTCATGAATGCATGAATTCCTTTTTCGGCATCAGCAACAGAGCGCATGTGTCGTAATTTGGCAATATTTCTTAGGTGGAAGAATGCTGTTCTACAAACACTGGTAATTTGATCTTCAAAGGACAGATTGGTATCAAATATAACACCTAAGTTCTTCGCTGTTGAAGATGATGTAACAGTACATCCATCGAGAGTCAAATTATATTTGAATGGCTTATTTTTAGAGGTTTTTGGTCCAATAATTAGAACCTCTGTTTTGTCAGAATTGAGTAGGAGATTTCTGGCCATCCAATTTTTTATATCATTGATACATTATGCTAATTTGGAGAAATGTGAAATTTAATTGGGTTTATAAGAAATATAAATTTGGGTATCGTTGGCATAGCAGTGGAAACTTAATCCACAATTCCTGATAATATCTCCCAGGGGAAGCATATACATGGAGAAAAGCAGAGGCCCTAAAACTGATCCCTGTGGCACTCCATATTTTACTCTTGTTTGATTTGACAATTCCTCATTTACATTAGGGCTGTCAAAATTGCTCAAAAATGACATTCGAATATTCCCTCTAAAAAAAACACATATATTCAAACTATTCGAATATCTGGTTGGCGATTTGGTCAATGACGCGCATTACGTCAATAACAGGACAAATTAATACAAAGAGACATAACTATTTGTATAGGTAGTTTATTTAAGTTTAAACATATTTGACAACGTATTACCTACACAAAAACAAGTAAATCAACTAATGGCCAAGACCTCACTCTCGCTGCACGCCAAGCAGGCACTCTTTCTCTCTCTCTCGCCCTCACGCTCTCATGCATAACGGTTTAAAAGAACAACAACAATAAACAAATGTTGAGTGCTGATCAAGAGTTTTGTGCAAGCAATATAAGGTCGCGACTCTTGTCCCAAATATAGCAGGCTTCATTCAGTGATTAAAACAAATTATTAACATTAATTGAAGTTTTACAGTATATAGAACTCGACATTGAATGCTCCGAAGCGAGCTGTGCTGTGGTAAACATGGAACTTTTCCTTGACATGAAACGGTAAATAATCAAACCAGTGGAAGCCTGCAGTGCATGAAACTGCTGTATCTAACCTACCTTATTCATGCAACATCTATTCAGTCAGTACAGTAGCCTTACATTTTAGTCATGTTTCTGTTTAACGTTAAATAAAATGAGGCACACAATTCGAGAAATGTGACAACAAAGACCCTCAGGCAGCACGCCCACTCGCAAAGCAGACAGCCGCACATCTGCTACCACGGGCTGCTTTTTTTCCACATTCGAATATTAATTTTCACCTTCGAATTTCTGTTTTTAAAACTATTCGAATATATATTCGAATTTAGAATATTCGTTGACAGCCCTAATTTACATAGACAAAGTGGTAGCGGTCTGCTAAATATGACCTAAACCATGCTAATGTCACTCCACAAATTCCAACATAATTCTCAAGCCTATTCAAGAGAATGTCGTGATCTATCGTGTCGAATGCAGCACTAAGATCTAAAAGCACTAGAAGAGAAATGCAGCCGCGATCAGATGATAAGAGTCATGTGTAACTCTGATAAGTGCAGTCTCTGTACTGTGATGAGGCCTAAATCCTGATTGAAATTCTTCATATATACTATTTCTCTGTAGAAATGAACATATTTGGGAGGATACTCCCTTTTCTAGTATTTTAGACATAAACGGAAGATTTGAGATCGGTCTATAATTAGCAAGTTCTCCAGGATCAAGTTGTGGCTTCTTAATAAGTGGTTTGATAACTGACATTTGAAAGTTTCTTGGGACATGTCTTAAGCATAGCGAGGAGTTAATGATATTCAGAAGAGGTTCTGAGATTACAGGAGATACCTCTTTTAAGAGCTTAGTTGGTATAGGATCTAACATACATGTTGTGGCTTTTGATGTTTCAATAAGTTTTGATAGCTCTGCAAGACCTATGACAGAGAAGGATTGAAGTTGCATGTGAGGAACATTATTAGACACTGTTTTCTGAGGTGCTGTGACAGATGATTGCATTACTCCAATTTTATCAGTAAAGAAATTCATGAAGTACTCAAAATACTCTTGTGCTGCAATAGGATATCTATGTGATACAGTCTCTGTTGTTGTTTATGTGACCTGTGTGACATCTCAAGGCAGCTAGCAGACGTTCGGATTAGCCAGTTTGTCTGCTTCCTGACCTGGGCCCCAGTTAGTCAGATACCATCAATATTAAGACTATGATTTAAAGGATAATCAACAGTCAGCTGGTCGTTATCACAAAATAAACACAGATGGGAAGATCAGGACCTCGATGTGAAGCAGACAACTCTTATTTTTGACTGATTATTAGTAACCCTCCTATTCTGATCAAGTTGTGCTGTTTGCCGTTTGCCGTAATTTAAGACAGGACACAGTACAGATGAAACTTTCTTCTTTTATTATTTTTTTAAAGAAATGATAACATTTCTTATTCCCTGAATTAAAAAAAAAATAAAATTATGCACCTCTTTTTGGATTTTATGTATTTTAGATCTTATTTGCGCATACATTTATTGATTTCACTATTTGTTTGCATATGCAAATTAGCAAATGTATTTAACTTACAATAAAAATCTAGTGAATTGCGGGCAAATCGCTGCCATTCGGTGAATAAAGAAAATCATGTTATGACAATAATAGCCAGTAGGTGGCGGCAGTGTTCGATGCAGCCACTGCTGTGTAGTAATTCTACATTTTATCACAAGTTATGATTTGGATATGTATTTTAGACATTAATAAACTAAAGTTTAGCATTTTGTTTTTATGATGATTTTATAATGATTTAAAGTGTGTGTTTGTGGGGCGGGGGTGCGCTCTGCAAACCAATTTTACTTCACCTGAAAAATGTATTTCGGTCAAAAATGACCGAACCGAATTGGAAGGTTAAATGTGCATAATTGACCTTTGAATGACTCTATAATACTAATATTTCACTCCATATGTGTGTGTATGTTTGTTATACAGCTACAAGACAACTACACACCACCTGCTCCGATCACAGCTCCAGTGATGGGATATCCTGTAGAAGCTTCTGTTCCTCAGGACCGAGTTCAGGTGCCACCCGGAGCTCCTCAAGAGCCTGGCATGCAGGTGAGACACTTTTGAACGGATAATGCTAAAGTCCCATCTTACACTCAAGTCACACTTTTTCCCCATTCGAGTAGATACGAGCTGTACTGTGAACAGTGTTCGATTTCGCCCATTTGTGTGTGTTGTAGCCTTTACAGCATCTTTCTGCCGAGCGCGTTGAGCAGAAGGAAATTCCTGCAGAACACGTGATACTGAAGACCACCTTCAGCAGCCTCGTTCAGCGCTGTCAACTGGCCGCAACAGACCCGGTAAACACACAAACACTCTCGATACAGGTTTAGATGACTCGCCCACATACCATCCACATTATGTTTATCTCATCTCATGCGTATTGCACACAAATCTATAAATCTCTTATCTGATTTGGCTTTCTGTATGCAACCTTTGGGTTACATCAGTGTGCATCAGCCCTGTTAAAATCAGTGTAATGTTTATAAGCTACAGGGTTGATACAATCTAATCAGTTTATTACATCAGCATCATTTTTCATTTAAACTTTTACTTCACTTGTAGCAAACCAAGCGTAAACTGGACGATGGCTGTAAACGTCTTGAGAGTCTGTACGACAAACTGAGAGATCAAGCGGTGAGTTCTTATTTCCATGTATTCTTACACTCTCCCCAATTCATAGATGGCAGGGAATAAATCTGTGCCATGTTTTTCTGCCCATCAGCTGTCTCCGGGTATCCTGGCGGGGCTGCACGAGATCGGCCGCTGCGTCACCGCTCGTAACTATCATCAGGGTTTGGAGATCCACACGCAGGTCGTGAGCAGCAGTAACTTCAGTGAGATCTCCGCCTTCATGCCCGTCCTCAAAGTGCTCATGACCATCGCAAAGAAACTGTCCGTCTGATCCCGGGACAGTCATCACTCCAGTGTTAAACGCCAAAACGCATCAAATGCAGACCTGATTTTTTTTGCTTTATTTTGTAGATCTGTCACTGAACTGTGCTTTAAGAATGAATTCACCATTACGGCTGTGATTCTGATGTGTTGCGTATTTTCTTCCACACAACGTGCTTTAGTCATGAAAAACAACCAGAACAAATTCCCGAGTAAACGGTTCATAAAACCGTTCGTACGTTAATTGAATGCAACGTTTTTTTTGGTGTAAATTGTTGCATTCAATGCGTTTACATCAGAATAGGCCTTAAATTAAATTAAATTAAATTGAATGTGACAATTTACGCAAGAATTGGTCAATTGAATTTCTGTGCATATTGCTCGTAAAACTTTTTCGGCATAAAATTTGACCTCCTACGTAAGATCCTTATTTAACGCAGGCAAATACATTTCTGTGTAAATCATGCATAAAACCATTGTTGGGTAAATTACGACTTTTATGTGCCAATACGAGCCAATTTAATTTCTCTGCAAATTGTTCGTAAAACTTTTTACGTAAAATGTCAAATGAGTGTGACGTAATGCGCCAGAATTTTTTGGTGCATATTGTTAGTGCTTACGTAAATTGTTGCATTCATTACGTCGGAATTGGCCTGTGACAGCTTACGTAAGAATTGGTCTTATTCATGAAATACGAGCCGACCGAATTTCTGCGCAAATTGTTCGTAAAAAAATTGTTTTTTTAAAATATGAAGGAAAGAAATTATTGTGACTATGTAAAAATGTACCTTTTTCATGAAGTGCAAGCTAAAAAAAATTCTGTTTAAATCATTCGTAAAACCAGTATTGCGTAAAATACTAAATTTAACATGACCATTTACATAAGATATAAAAAAATATTTTTGTGCAAGTTTTTCAAATTAAATTTGACTACATAAGAATCATTCTTATGTAGTCAAATTTAATTCGAAAAACTTGCACAAAAAATTTAAAAAATTCCTTATTTATGAAGCACAAGCAAAACGAATTTCTGTGTAAATCATGCATTAAACCATTCTCGAGTAAAAAACTACTTTTAATTTGACCGTTTGTGTAAAAATTGGTTTTATTCATGAAATATGAGCGATTGTGACAATATAATAAGCCTTGGTGTATTTCAAATTCATGTAAATCATTCGTTAAACTATTCTTACTAAAATTTCCGCATTCAATATAATAATTTAATTAAGAACAAGCCAATTACATTTTTTGATGTGCACCGTAAGAATGGACCTTATCCATGAAATGTAAGCCGAACATTTCTATGTCATTGTTGCGTAAAATACTAATTTGAATGTGACAATTTACGTAAGTAAATTGAATACTAGAAATACTAGCCAATTAAATTTCCGTGCAAATTGTTAATAAAACGTAATTTTTGCGCGAAATGTCACTGAATTAAGTGCGACATTACGTAAGAATAGACTTTAGAATTTTTTTTTACTTGCATTTCATGACTGTGTAAATCGTGCGTAAAACCAGTCTAACGTAAAATACTAAATTTGAATGTGACATTTTATGTAAGAATGGGACTCATTCATGAAAAACAAGCCAATACATTTTTTTATGTAAAATGTCATTTGTGTATGACGTAATACGTAAGAATAGGCATTTTTAATTAAACGCAAGCAAAACAAATTTCTGTGTAAATAATTCGAAAACAGTTCTTACGTAAATTGTTGCTTTGAGTTGAATGCAAAGTTTTTTTTTTGGTGCAAATTGTTAGTGCTTGCGTAATTGTTGCATTCAATATTTTTACATCAGAATTGCCTTGTGATCGTTGTTGTGTAAAATACTAAGTTGAATGTGACCATTTATGTAAGTCTTATTCATGAAATATGAGCCGACTGAATTTCTGCGCAAATTGTTCATAAAACTTTGTTTGCGTGAAATATCGCTGAATTTAAAGTGACATTACGTAAAGACCTTAGAAATTAGTTTTACTTGCATTTCATGACTGTGTAAATCGTGCGTAAAACCAGTCTTGCGTAAAATACTACATTTAATGTGATAGTTTACGTAAGAATTGGTCTCATTCATAAAAAACAAGTCAATTTAATTTATGTTGTTCGTAAAGATTTTTTTACACAAAATGTCAGATTTAATTGACTGTGGCATACACTTTAAGAATGAACTTTATTTGTGCAATGCAAGTAAATAAAATTTCTATTGTAGAAATTCTTATGTAAAACACTAAATTTTATAATATGACAGTCTTACTCATGAAATACGAGCCACTTCAATTTCTCTGCAAATTGTGTGTAAAACGTTATATAAAATGTCACTTGAGTTTGACGAAATATGTAAGAATAGGCCTTTTAATGAAATGCAAGCAAATCAAATGCAAGTAAATAATTAAGTAAAACCATTCTTACGTTAATTGTTGCTTTGAATTGAATGCAAAGTTTTTTGTGCAAATTGTTCGTAAAACTTAGTTGTGTAAATGTCATTGAATTTAGTGTGACATTACGTAAGAACAGACCTTTATATTTTTTTTACTTGCGTTTCATAACGTGTAAGTCGTGCGTAAAACCAGTCTTAAATAAAATACTAAATTGAATGTGACGAATTACGTAAGAATTGGACATTCGTGAAAAACAAGCCGATTAAATTTAATTAAAGTTGTTCGTAAAAAAACTTATATGCACAAAGTTTCAAATTGAATTGAAATTGACATACTACGTAATCCTTATTTATGAAACGCAGGCAAAACAAATTTCTTTGTAAATAATGTCTTTGGTTAATAGTTGCTTTAAATTGAATGCATGTTTTTTTCATGCAAATTGTTAGTTCTTACGTAAATTGTTGCATACAATACATTTATATCAGAATTGACCTGTAACAATTTTCTTAAGAATTGATCTTATGAAATATAAGGCGATTTAAATTGTGTAAATTGTTCGTAAAACTTTTTTGCGTAAAAAGTCGCTGAATTGAGTGCGACTACGCAAGAATAGACCTTTTTCATCAAACGCAAATTTTTTGTTTAAATCGTTCGGAAAACCAAATATGCATAAAATACTAAACTGAATGTGACGATTTATGTAAGAATTGGACATTCGCGATTTTTGTCCAAGTTTCACATTTAATTGAATTTGACATACTACGTTAGAATGATCCTTATTCATGAAATGCAAGCAAAACTAATTCGTAAAACCATTCTTACGTAAATTACTAAATTGAATTTCTGAGCAAATTGTCCGTAAAATTATGTAAATTGTCACCTTGTATCAAAAGTGCAAATTATCGAAGAATTGCTCTTATTCGTGTGTAAATCGTCAATCTTACGTCAATGGTTGCATTTATTTCAATGCAACAATTTCCGCATAAATGAGTTCTGATTGTGTTTCATGCATGAGACCCGATGTTTGTTATTTTAATATTAAGTGCAGTTCTCGGAGAGATGCTGTCTATAGTAGTCGTAGTCATGATTGTTAGCAGACTGACTGTTGAATTCCATTAACTGTGGGGAAGATTTTTAGAAAGTATGTGTTTGGATTTGGGATTTGGGAAGGACACAAGGGTTAGTGTCGTTTGAAGGGTTGCACTTATTTAAAGAGGATGTTCTGCTAAAGCTTGAACTGCATTTATCCTCAAAACACTCGAACAACAACACGAAGCTTCTCGAGATGTTCTTCAAACCACCGTGACTGATGAATTATGATGGAAATGAAAGTGTGTGAATCTCACAAAGCCGATGCATAACAGCATAATGTGACCTGCGTTCTTGACTGGTTTTGTCAGAGTCACTATAGATTAAAAGAGCGGGAAAACTCAATGTAACTTAATGCTTAACCTTAAAAAATGGCTTACTTGAAAGATCATTATTTCATAAATTCATGTTGACGTGGCTGTGTCGCTCTCCTGTCTGTTTGTGTGTTTGTGCATCTTGAATCTGAAGCTTCTACATGCTTGAAAACAACTTTCAATATAGGATATTATTCAATATAGGGCAGAAGTCACTGCATGACCTCTCTCTTACCCCCCTCAGAAAGTTTCTGACCTCTTTTGACCTTTGGGCTTTTGGGGACGAATACGTATTTTGTCTCAAAATAAATGTGATCATTTCAGGGATTTGCAACATCATTTGCAACATGAATTTTGAGCGAGAACCACATTATAGCGACCACGAGGAGGTTACCACATGTGACTCTACCCTCCCTAGCAACCGGGCCAATTTGGTTGCTAAGGAGACCTGGCTGGAGTCACTCAGCATGCCCTGGATTCAAACTCACGACTCCAGGTGTGCTAGTCAGCGTCAATACTCGCTAAAGCTACGCAGACCCCCTTTTATTTTTTTATCAAATTGTAATAAAAGTCCTTGACTTTTTTGACATAAGGCATCACATGAAAAATAAAATTGGAGAGGGGGTTTGTCACTTTGTTACACTTGTTGTGTTCCTGGTCTAAAATGACCGGCCATTGGAAATGAATGGATTAGACCACAAAATACAGAAATATTAAGTGTTTAGGAGCATCACAATCCTTTTAGATGAACACATGAGGATGTGTGTTGAACGCCCTTTTATGCATAGAGATGTTTTGAGGAATATTTAAAGATTTACTCATCATATTATGTCGTGTTTGTGCTCGTTTGAATCGGGATCGTCTGCTGTAAATTGTGACATGTCATTGTCTATGTTATATGAATGTTTCAGGAAGTAATAAGGTAAAACATGACAAAGACACATATTAATGTGTGTCTGTGGGATTTTCATACACTAAAACTCACTGCAGTTTCACCTCGAAATGAAACATTGAGATATATAACACACATGACAATCTTAAGGTTTTACCAAATATGAAGTTAAATGTGATTTGAATTTGCAAACGATGAGAACAAAACCGTTCTTATTTATCAGCAAATTAAAAAGCATTATTCAAGAACAAGTAAGATCAGCTATATGCATTGTAAAGTCCAGAATTTATCTATATATCACTAAAAGATCTAATGCAATATCTTGTGATAATAAATGCAATATGAGAGATTTATAAACAATCTTGGTGGCCCAACACAAGGGTTAAATAATCCAAACACAATTATTGTTTTACTGTTGTACAATAAAGAGAAAGAGACTTTAATCTTTCTGTTCAATAGGGCAAAATACAGCTTTTACATAACATTTACGTTTCGTTAAAATGACGAAAATATGCTGCTTGAGTAAAAGTAATCCAGGTAGAAGTAAACTGTTGCATTTAATTCCACACAAGCAGTTTAAAGTAAAATGTAAACAATTTTTTTTATCATTAGTAAAATTCCTGTCCAAGCAATTTCATTGGCGTTGTAACTTGTTAGCACAATAAGATGAACGGTTTATTTATGTATCATAATAGGACAGATTTCATTCAGAATATGTACTTTAATGGGCCAAACGAGTAAAGAAACAAATCTATTTTAAGAGCACTTGAGAAAAATAATACTGAATGAATGACTCTACATTCCCGCCCTTGTGCAGACAAGTCTCAACGGCACATTTCAGAGTCGCTCGCTCATTGGTCCACCGTAGTCACATGACGCTGCTCAAAATCTTAACAGCGTTTGAACATAACGTTTTGCGTTGACCACTGTAGCCTTTTTGGCATTTTAATTATAGCTTCACTATTTCATCTGAAATTAACTTTGGGCCATTTTAAAACGCTTGTAAACGTAATTCCTTTAGGAACATTTATTAATTTGTAAAAATGAATCTCCTCACTATTAACGCTACTGTGTGATATAACTGTGCTGACGCAGCAGTCGGTATATAATTTGACAGTGACACAGGTGCCAGTTACGAGCACAGACAATGATAATTGCATGGATATGCGTGTGAAAATGGCTCAAAGCATCCTTGTTCGTGAACAGAAAACACATGGGAAAGATATAATAGTTTGGTCAAATAGGCCACATAGCGCAGACGCTGTTCACTTGCATGTATTTTAGATAATGGCCACCTTATTTTCCCATTTTTAGTTATTTTTAACCAAAACATCAACTTGCATTCTGGAGTGACTCGTGTGTTCTATACACACACTGAAGGATCATTTGATTCACTCCCGTATTTAAATGCTGTAAGTATCTGGAAAAAGCATCTAGATTTAGCACTGAATTCACCCACAAACCTACAGTATATTCTCCTGAAACCCCACGTCCACGTGCGTAGACATTACGTTTTGGCTTCGCTATAGGCTATGTGTGCCGCTCATGTTCTACCTGCTCCGTAAGGGACTCGAAAAGGCGTTGGGTGCGCTAACAATTGGAGGCTAAAGGCTACAGCCCCTAGTGTCAGTCGCTAGTGCACCTCTTGAGGTCAGGAGAGTGAGGTTTATACACATTGCACAGCTAACTGTCAGCTAGCCACTGTAAACTCACTCCCATCTGGGTCACGGCACCACTGTGACGCTGTAAACTCACTCCCATCCGGGTCACAGCACCACTGTTCTACCCGCTCCGTATGGAACTCGAACTAGTGTCTCCAGCATGGGAGGCCGGTGCGCTAACAAGGAGGCTAAAGGCTGCAGTCTCTAGCGTCAGTCGCTAGTGCACCTCTTGAGGTCAGGAGAGTGAGTTTTATACACATTGGACAGCTATCTATCAGCTAGCCACTGTAAACTCACTCCCAACCGGGTCACGGCACCATTGTGACGCTCCTGTTCTACCCGCTGCGTATGGGACTTAAACCGGTTTCTCCAGCATGGGAGGCGGGTGCGTTAACAAGGAGGCTAAAGGCTAGTGCACCTCTGCCTCAGCTGGCCACCATTACATTAGCATAATTTAATTTCATTCAAACAGACTGATCTCAGTTCAGGAGACTCTGTGCATTGAACGTTTAACCCTTTAATGTAAACATACAACATGGCGCTGACCACAGCGGAGTTTGTCTTTGGTTGAAACTCCAACCAAACTGCATCTGGTAAGAAACCTAATTAAGTTGTTACATTGAAACCTGTTTGAGTCAAACGATTAGTGTCTCTAGTTTAATTCGATATGCCGTTTTTTAAATTTCATAGATTTATCACGAAAGGCACACTGTTAAACACAACAACCATGTAGTTTCGTGGACTATAGGCTTATTTTCATTTTTAAATATTCTATATTTAGAATAAATGGATGCATCTAAAAACTGATAAATGTGACTTTCTGAGGCTTTATATGGAGTTATGATGAAAATAAGCTGCATTTCAAACTGTTCTGAGACCAGTGCAGACAGACAGCACACTGGAGGTTAAGTCATGCACTAAATAGGGAGCATCCTATAGCTCTCCTATAACTGTTCTGAGACCAGTGCAGACAGACATCACACTGGAGGTTAAGTCATGCACTAAATAGGGAGCATCCTATAACTCTGCTATAACTGTTCTGAGACCAGTGCAGACAGACAGCACACTGGAGGTTAAGTCATGCACTAAATAGGGAGCAAGGGAGCATCCTATAGCTCTCCTATAACTGTTCTGAGAGCATGTGGACATGCATTTTAGGAAATTAGTTTTTTTGTTATTTGTGTGCATGCTTATTAGGTGCTACTAGTTACAACTAACTGCCTAGTTACTAGTTAGGAAATGGAAAATACACAACAGTCTCGCTCGGGACTCAAATATGATTTGATCTGCAACTTTAGACCTCTGTATTGATCTACTGATATTCCCTGCACATATTAATACATATACTTAATACACTAAAGTGTGTTGAAACATCCCATAATAATGTAAGCACAAAACATGACTCAAAATAAACCTGATGAAAGTACACAAGACAGACAAGTGTGAAAGTTTAAAAGCTCTTTGCTTGAGACTTTATTTACAGTTATCGAATATGAAACAAGAGTTTATTCACTATGACAGGCTGTTATCACGGACATTAACATCACGTTAGTTTTACGAACTGAAGGCTCCGATTCATTAAACGTCCCGCGGCATGACAAATATCACAACCGCTTCCTGGCGCTCCTGAATCAGTGTCAAGAGTGACAATAAGGCGAATAGAAGCGTATTTGTCCTGGGGTGTCTGGACTCATACACTCACAATACAAATTCTTGTTGTGTAGAATAACAATCCAAATAGTTTTTAATTACCAAACAACTTTAGCAAAATATCAAGTTCTCTGATAATGCATGGTTTGAAAAATAAAAACTCAAGAGTGCACACCGTTCGGCTAGCATGCAACACAATCGTTTTTGGCATCAAAACAAAATTTCACCGTGACAATAAAATACCAGCAGAGCCGATATCGTTACGATCAGTTCGTCTTTATCAGAAAGGAGAGTTTTGTTTTAATAGAGCATGCTTACAAGAACGTAGAATTCCAGACATATTTATTAGATGAAACAGAGGAACAAATCTAGACTCGAGAAAAAAAAAAAAAAATAATAATAATAATAATTTTTATTTTTTTTGCACAATTCGTTACAATACAAAAGCAACCAATTACTGTTAAAGTACTGAATTGTCAAGAATCAACACGCTTTCGCAAACCTCACTGAAAATAACGAGACATCTTTCGGAATTCTCCGCAGTCTTCGGTGTTATCAGAAAATGTAATTATTTAATTATAAATGAATTTTTTTTTTTTTTTTAACACTTCTCTCTGTAAATTAAATCGTCAATACATTAATCCCAATTTCCGTCAGTAGCACAGAAATTACGTGGCGTTTTCACACCCGTCTGTCGCCTATTTTAGCACTGCGAGTATCAAACCCCCCCCAAAGTACGTTCTCCGCAAGAACAATCATTAACTAATTTTTTAACTCAAATATTTCTCCAAAGCTCTTTAGAATGAGCCAATTGTGCAAGTGTGTGTGTATATATATATATATAAAAATAATAATAATAATAATAGTTTGGCCACTTACGCAACGTCAACGTAATAAGACCGTATCTGGTCTTACAATTCAATTTAGTCCAGACACAGTAAGGTGCAACAAAGTACTGAACATACTTGCGTTTTGGTTAAATATCCTTCAAAATGCGCAGCTAGATTTGGTAAGATGCCACCCAGGATGCGTGACAATAATAAGACGCATCTGGTTTAACGTTAAATTAGTATAACGACAATAAGGTGCGGCGGTTAATTGTTAAATCTATTTTATTTCTCCCAAATTGCACAGCTAGATCTGGTCGCCCGGGGTGCACACAAAAAGGCCCTGGAGGGTCACGGGTTCGTTGGCCTGCTGCTGCGTTTAGCGCCTGCAATGAGGCACATCAGCTGCACGCGGGCGTCAAAATCTATCAAAAATTACAGTAGAGAAGAAGCCAAAAACAAAGTAAGAATAAGCGCTACACCGACGGGCCGAATGCCTGTATGAAAGCGTCACGGGCTAAACTGGGGGAAAAACGTTTGTCGTCTGACATCAGAGTATGAATGTAGAGCAGAAGCTTCAACGCTGTTGAAACTCCCGTCTAAGGAAGGGCTGATCGTCCTCCGGTGTACATGTTGTCAGTTTTTTGGGACGTGAAGCGAGCGCTTAGCCACTTCTGTGACTGCCGTCTCCGGTGCGCTGAGCGCGGGCGAGCACCAGCTCTTTGGACACGTGCTTGCGGTCTCTGGCCAGACCCAGAAAACACATGAAGTCGATGAAGCAGGTGGTCAGGTTGAGTCTCCAGCCGAACTCACTGGAGGCGTAGTCGTAGGGGAACGTGTGGTGGTAGTTATGATAGCCTTCACCTGCGGGACGAAACCAGGAGACGATTCATCAACATTTGAACATCTGAATGAATCATCTGCCCACATAAGGGGCAATTCACACAAACACATATTTGTATCCGTCCAATTGTTTTTCTATGTGAACATGTGCTCGACGTCCATCTTTGGCTATTGCACACGTTTATTAGTAAAAAAGACTATGTAACGTTGCAGTTTTTTTAGCTTGCGGAATGAGCGGCTTCTTTCTTCAATCCAACAATTTTAAGAACATTTAGGAATGAAGCATTATGGGGCTGTTTTTTATTTTCTAAATTCTATGTAATTCAATACAAGTTAGTTACGTGTTCCCTCGCAATAGTTTAGTGTACCCTCGCAATAGTTTAGTGTACCCTCGCGGTTCCCTCGCAATAGTTATGTGTTCCCTCGCGATAGTTTTGCTTACCCTCGCGGTTCCCTTGCAATAGTTTGGTGTACCCTCACGGTTCCCTCGCAATAGTTTCGTGTTCCCTCGCGGTTCCCTCACAATAGTTACGTGTTCCCTCGCGATAGTTTTGCTTACCCTCGCGGTTCCCTTGCAATAGTTTGGTGTACCCTCACGGTTCCCTCGCAATAGTTTCGTGTTCCTCGCGATAGTTATGTGTTCCCTCGCGATAGTTACGTGTTCCCTCGTGGTTCCCTCGCAATAGTTACGTGTTCCCTCGTGGTTCCCTCGCAATAGTTACTTGTTCCCTCGCGATAGTTTTGCTTACCCTCGCGGTTCCCTTGCAATAGTTTATTGTACCCTCGCAATAGTTTCGTGTTCCCTCACGGTTCCCTCGCAATAGTTACGTGTTCCCTCGCAATAGTTTCGTGTTTCCTCGCGGTAGTTTGGTGTTCCCTCACGGTTCCCTCATAATAGTTTTGTGTTCCCTTGCGGTTCCCTCGCAATAGTTACGTGTTCCCTCGCAATAGTTTCGTGTTCCCTCGCAATAGTTACGTGTTCCCTCGCAATAGTTACGTGTTCCCTCGCAATAGTTACGTGTTCCCTCCCGATAGTTTCGGGTTCCCTCATAATAGTTACGTGTTCCCTCGCAATAGTTACGTGTTCCCTCCCGATAGTTTCGGGTTCCCTCACAATAGTTACGGGTTCCCTCCCGATAGTTTCTGGTTCCCTCATAATAGTTACGTGTTCCCTCCCGATAGTTTCTGGTTCCCTCACAATAGTTACGGGTTCCCTCCCGATAGTTTCCGGTTCCCTCATAATAGTTACGTGTTCCCTCCCGATAGTTTCGGGTTCCCTCACAATAGTTACGTGTTCCCTAACAGTAGTTTTGCGTTCCCTCACGGTTCCCTCGCAAAATATTTGTGTTCCCTTGCAATAGTTTTGCGTTCCCTTGCAGTTCCCTCATAATAGGTTTTGCGTTCCCTCGCAATAAATTTGGCGTTCCTTCGCATTATGTTTCGCGTTCCCTCGCAAAAGATTTCACGAACCCTCGCAGTTCCCTTTCAATAGGTTTCGCGTTCTCTCGCTTCAGCGTCTTTACTCGCTGAGATACCCAGACCCCCAATCAGGAAGATTCTTAAGCAATTTAAGCATGAAGTACCATCTGTTTCCTCCAGGGGCCCACCAGGAAGTCTCCGCCCCTCCCGATGGCCAATCCAACCCCGCTTTTTTCACGCTAATCAGACAAACCAATTGCCGAATATTGATATGCGTTTAATGTGATTAATTCGCTAAAAAGTTAATCGATTGACAGCCCTAATATATATATATATATATATATATATATATATATCCTTTTATAATTATAAAGTCCCGCCCCTCCGATGGCCAATCCTATTCTTTCATGAATCAGTCTGAACAGGAGTCATCTGTCTGAATCATGAACTGAATCGGTCAGACGACTCATTCGCTCACTGAACCAAAAACGTGCTAAGTTTGGTTGTCCACATGACAATGTGTAGTTAAAGATACATCTCTGTAAAACATATTTGTTTTAATCACAATTTTTTAGGACGTTCCAAAGCCCAATTTTGGGTTGTGAAAAAAATAAATGCTGTTGGACGTACCTATTGCACTGAAGGTGACGAACTTGTTCTCCCTGGGGTTAATGGTGGTGTCGTAGGGTCGGTTTCCCCACATGTGTGCAGCACTGTTCACCAGCCAGGTGGCGTTCAACACCCACGTGTACCTTAGGACGGCAGGTACGAAATACGCCACCCACAGTGACTCTCCCCACATATACCACGGCACAAACATCGGGACGAAGAAACACACAAACGGCACCAACAGCTTGTAGTACCTGAGAAAGAAGAGAGCGTTAATACATGTTTGAGCCTTGCATAGTCAGACCTGTCACAGGCCATTCCATCATTTTAGCATTAAATCAAACGTGCCTCCTCTGAAACATGACGACTTTATCAGCCCTCAGGTCGATGAGCTCCAGCTTGCGTCCCTTCTCGATGACGTCAGGGTGTTTACGAACCAGCAGCCAGCCAATGTGAGAGAAGAAAAAACCTCTCACGGCGTTGTGAGGGTCGGCGTCCGTCTCGGAGTATTTGTGGTGAACGCGATGATCACGTGCCCATTCGTAGATGT
Organism: Xyrauchen texanus; assembly: GCF_025860055.1. NCBI lineage: Eukaryota > Metazoa > Chordata > Actinopteri > Cypriniformes > Catostomidae > Xyrauchen > Xyrauchen texanus. The sequence continues at coordinate 39,724,581 of NC_068308.1, read as the reverse complement.
CATTCTGCACCAGAACAGGACAAAATGATCATAAAGTCACGATTTTATCCACCCCACGTCCCATTGAACAAGACAGTCCCGCAACAGTGCCCGCCCACTTTTACAGTCGTCTTGGTTCTGGAAGTATTTTTTCCCCATTCATTTATGTAAACAGCTCCAATGTGAATCACAACATTTAAAGGGACAGTTCACCCAAAATGAAAATTCTGTCATCATTTACTCACCCTCATGCCATCCCAGATGTGTGTGACTTACTTTCTTCAGCAGAACACAAATGAAGATTTTTAGAAGAATATTTTCAGCTCTCTAGGTCCATATAATGGAAGTGAATGGTGACTAGAAATGTTAAGCTCTATAAAGCACATAAATGCAGCATAAAAGCAATCCATAAGACTCCAGTGGTTTAATCCATGTCTTCAGAAGTGATATGATAGGTGTGGGTGAGAAACAGATCAATATTTAAATAGTTTTTTACTATAAATCTCCTCTTTCACTTTCACATTCTTCATCTTTTGTTTTTGTCGATTCACATTCTTCGTGCATATCGCCACCTACTGTGCATGGAGGAGAATCAATAATAAAAAAAGACTTAAATATTGATCTGTTTCTCACCCACACCTATCATATCACTTCTGAAGACATGGATTAAACCACTGGAGTCATAAGTGAAAGTGAAAGTGGAGATTTACAGTAAAAAATGACTTAAATATTGATCTGTTTCTCACCCACACCTATCATATCACTTCTGAAGACATGGATTAAACCACTGGAGTCATATGTGAAAGTGAAAGTGTAGATTTATAGTAGAAAATGACTTAAATATTGATCTGTTTCTCACCCACACCTATCATATCACTTCTGAAGACATGGATTAAACCACTGGAGTCATAAGTGAAAGTGAAAGTGGAGATTTACAGTAAAAAATGACTTAAATATTGATCTGTTTCTCACCCACACCTATCATATCACTTCTGAAGACATGGATTAAACCACTGGAGTCATAAGTGAAAGTGAAAGTGGAGATTTACAGTAAAAAATGACTTAAATATTGATCTGTTTCTCACCCACACCTATCATATCACTTCTGAAGACATGGATTAAACCACTGGAGTCATAAGTGAAAGTGAAAGTGGAGATTTACAGTAAAAAATGACTTAAATATTGATCTGTTTCTCACCCACACCTATCATATCACTTCTGAGTGTAAATGATGAGAATTTTCATTTTTAGGTGAACTGTCCCTTTAAAATCTTTCATGAGGCAACGAACTACAATCCCAAATTGTATTTTAATGAATTTATGTCCATAATTCCATTTGTTATTTCATAGTTTTGATGACTTTACTATTATTCTAAAATGTGACAGTCAGAATAAAGATTAAGCAGGTGTGTCCAAACACCGGACTGGTATAGAGATCTTCATAAAGCGCTCGTTACCTGGAAGGCCATAGTGTTGCCGATGGCGAGAAAGATCCGCAGAGGTAAAGACGCTTTGTATGATCTGTGACTCCATAACCTGTGAGCGCCCGCGGTGACGCCCAAAGCACTGAACACGGAGCAGAAGACCGCTGGAAAAAAAACACACACCATTTATTAAACACTGATGCCAAAAAAAAACATTTAGAGTCAGAATGTCTTTGTGCATTTTGTTCAATCTATTATATTCGCCTGTGCAACACTATGTTTTCATCCATTTTATCATCCTATTTTTATTTTATTTTATTCCACTAGATGGCAGCAAGTACTAGAATTATTTTTTTTTCTATACACAGATGTGAACTGTAGGGGGCTCTAACACATTTTACCCCTCACAGATGTGAACTGTAGGGGGCTCTAACACATTATACCCCTCACAGATGTGAACTGTAGGGGCTCTAACACATTATACCCCTCACAGATGTGAACTGTAGGGGGCTCTAACACATTATACCCCTCACAGATGTGAACTGTAGGGGCTCTAACACATTATACCCCTCACAGATGTGAACTGTAGGGGCGCTCTAACACATTATACCCCTCACAGATGTGAACTGTAGGGGCGCTCTAACACATTATACCCCTCACAGATGTGAACTGTAGGGGCTCTAACACATTATACCCCTCACAGATGTGAACTGTAGGGGGCTCTAACACATTATACCCCTCACAGATGTGAACTGTAGGGGGCTCTAACACATTATACCCCTCACAGATGTGAACTGTAGGGGGCTCTAACACATTTTACCCCTCACAGATGTGAACTGTAGGTGGCGCTCTAACACATTATACCCCTCACAGATGTGAACTGTAGGGGGCTCTAACACATTATACCCCTCACAGATGTGAACTGTAGGGGGCTCTAACACATTATACCCCTCACAGATGTGAACTGTAGGGGGCTCTAACACATTATACCCCTCACAGATGTGAACTGTAGGGGCACTCTAACACATTATACCCCTCACAGATGTGAACTGTAGGGGGCTCTAACACATTTTATCCCTCACAGATGTGAACTGTAGGGGGCTCTAACACATTATACCCCTCACAGATGTGAACTGTAGGGGGCTCTAACACATTTTATCCCTCACAGATGTGAACTGTAGGGGGCTCTAACACATTTTACCCCTCACAGATGTGAACTGTAGGGCTGCACAGATGTGCTGTCCATAGACATTCAGTCTAATGTTCAGTTCAAGCAACACCCTCATTATTTCAATGACTATCTCGGCCTCTGAGTGGACTACAAGCTCAATCTAGGTGTCAGTAGAAAGCTGAGATCCTCCCCTTTGATATATAACATTAGGTATTATCAATAGTTGAAAACACATTTTCTGATCATTTATTTTGCATGCTTTCCTTATTCACACAAGCAAGCAAGCTCACAGACAAGTAAACAATGGCTCTCATTGTTTAGTAAACTTCCTAAAGGGTTTTAGGGCAACAGAATAAACTGTACAGTCACATTCCTGAGAATGAGAGCTTTCATTTGATATATGACTTGCCTACTTTTAGTTCACATTTCTATCACGTGACCACTAGGTGGAGCTCATTTGTGACGCGGATATTTTAATGCCCTATTTTGTTACTTTAAGTAACATAAACGCAGAAGTGATGGTTATTTATGAAAAGTTCAGATTCTAAGCTTTCAAATGACACCTCACATGCCTGACTTATGTATATGGGATATACTTTTTTCGCGATATAGCGCCCCCTTTTGGGGGCACGATAAAATAAATAAAAAAATTTAATAAAAAGAGTAAAAGCACAGATCATCCCAACAAGCCAGATGATTTGAGATGAATGTTTCAAATTGAATGCAAGTCTGTTCCTCACACAAAGCTAATGTATGGCTTTAGAATAGAGGTCGAACCGATATATCGGTTTTACCGATTAATCGGTGCCGATAGTTGCTTTTGGAACATCAGTTAACTGATAGTTAACGATAGTTCCTCTTCATCTGGTGAATATATAAACTGTATAGGCTACAAAAATTGTAATTTGTTGAATATTTACATATACAGGATTGTAACGGAGTCAAGTCACTGCCATCATCACTAAATCACGATTATTAATACTAAATGTTATTTCCAAAAATTTGCTGATTGTTGAGTTCATGTTGGTTTTGACTGACAGAAAGTATTTTATTATACCGGATCATTGACAAGCAAACTCGGTTTATCTACTATTGATGCACGATGATCTACTGTTAATGAATTTCTGCTTATACACCCATATGACAATGCGCATTTAATAGTATTTTTTATTGCAAAACATGCATGTTTTATGTGGCGACAAAGACATTTCAAAATAAGAGTCTCCAGTGTATATTGGGCACCAAAACTTTTTGGGATTTTGTTTGCTCAATAATCCTGGATTTGGGATTTATCTATATATTCAGTGCCGATGACAGTAAGAAAAAACGAAGAAAACGTTTTATCATAAAAAATAAAAAAAATCGATCGCTCAATTTATCGGTTATCGCCCTCTTTTTCGTCACCTGTGATGGCAAAATCCACAATCGGTCAACCTCAACTTTGGAAGACGTGAAATAGCGCATAAGTCACCTTTTTACAACTTGACATCCCAAGTCCCCATTCGCAATCACTGAACGGAAATGAGCAGCTCTGACATTCTGATAAACATCTCCTTTGGTGAAATACATTTTACAAATTACAAAAAAAAAATATATTTTTTTTTTTTAGTGGACTACTCCTTTAAGGAAATGCATAAGTGTGTAAAGGCAACACGTTTAGTGAGTGTTAAAGCAACGTTTGATACTCACTCCACAACAGTGTTAGTTTGGATGCAACTGGTATCAGGGAGATTCCATACAAAGCTGCAATATGCAATAAACCCATGAGAACCACATTTCTCCACACTATGACGACGGGTGGTTTAGGCCCCTCTTTCTCTTTATAGGTGTGATCAAACACGTCCTCCACTGTCTCTGGATCCGAGTGCATTAATGGAGCTTTAACATCCGAATCAGGCATGATGATGATCTCTGGCGAACACAAAACACACACAAGTATTGCACGAATTCACGCCCATGTAGCTGCGCACGCGAGGTAACTGGGTCACACACTCAACTACGCAGCAAACATCTGTGCGCGTGAATAAACGCATCATTACACATCTTGTTTTAGAGAGAAACGGAATACTCACCGGGCGAATCCGCTTCTGTGGATGGGTTTAAAGTCAAAGCAGGTGTGCAAACGAAATAAAACAACGCAGTTTTGTAACAGCGATATCCAAATGCGTAGCCTCTGAGACGCGCGTAACTGGTGATGGCGATGCGCTTCCCCGTCGTCGCTTCGAATGGCAGATATTCTGCTCTGTGATTGGACAGTGAGTTTGATGCCACCTTACAGGAAGTATCTGATTGGCTAATGTTCGTCTGATGTTCTTGTTCTCTGTATTCTGTTCATGCCAGCATCATCCGTGAACAACCAAACTTCAGCGGTACCGTCACCAGCTCTGCACCTCACCGACTGTGTTTTTAATTTATACCGTCAATCCGCTCACCCCACCGGCGAGGAGTTTCCCTCTCTAACCAATCAACAGGAGCTCAGACTCCCTCTGGCATGAGTGGCTTTCCTCCCTTTCGCAAACGGAATCACGTAATCATGTAATCATGTGTTGCGCAGCTTTTATTGTTCCAATCCAAAGTATGATCTATAGGGAAATGGAATATGCGTGGGCGTCGATACATGGGCGTCGATTCAGGGAGGGGACGGCACCCCTGAATATTCAAGCTAAATCTTTGCATTTGAAAATATGCACCGACTAAATACCCAAATATTGTTCAATATCAATACAAATGCTTGCAAGACACTGAAAATATATATTGACCGAAAAGTTGTGTTTTTAATATTCATCATCAGGTGTTTTTTATCAGTTTTATAATAATCAACGACACTTACAATAGGTGAACTATTCAGCTTCGTACGGGTTTTATATTTTTATAAAAAAAATCGCGACAAAATAAAGGCGTAGAACAATAAACGCAATTAATAAACGAATAATTCAAACATCATCGGCATATAATATAATAGTACTTTAAAATATAATAAATAAATACAATAAAATAAGACAACATTACGTCGTCCAGCAACTTCGGCGCAGACTTGACGTTTTGAATCGGTTCTTTTATATTAACCGTCCGAACAATGTAGCATTTTGTCACTCTACATCACATTTACTGGAAAAAGTAGTTAATTACTAGAAAAACGTTGACGCTAATAAATGTGTAAATTGTGTAAATTAGTAGTGTCGCTAATTTAAGACACTGAAAATATATATTGACCGAAAAGTTGTGTTTTTAATATTCATCATCAGGTGTTTTTTTGTATCAGTTTTATAATAATACATTTTTATTAAAAAAAAATTGCGACAAAATAAAGGCGTAGAACAATAAAAGCAATTAATAAACGAATAATTCAAACATCATCGGCATATAATACAATAGTACTTTAAAATATAATAAATCAATAAATAAAATAAGACGACGTTACGTCGTCCAGCAACTTTTGAACATTTTGAATCGGTTCTTTTATATTAACCGTCCGAACGATGTCATTCCCAAAAACGAATCGGGCTTCCCAACGCAATATACAACAATGTAGCATTTTGTCACTCTACATCAAGATTTACTGGAAAAAGTAGTTAATTACTAGAAAAACGTTGACGCTAATAAATGTGTAAATTGTGTAAATTAGTAGTGTCGCTAATTTAAGACACTGAAAATATTGAAAAAAATTGTGTAGCTTAAATTAGCGGCACTATTAATTTACACAATTTACACATTTATTAGCGATTAAAAAGTGTCGTTTTTCTAGTAATTAACTTCTTTTTCCAGGAAATCGTGATGTAGAGTGACAAAATGCTACATTGTTGTATATTGCGTTGCAAAGTACGATTCATTTCTGTGAACGACTCTTTTCGGACGATTCATATAAATGAACCGATTCGTTTTTTTTTTAGGGAAATATTAAATATTGCTGACATTTTCTAGTTTTATTTATTGTGTTCATTGTTCAACGTGCGTTTTTCGTCTTTATTTTGTAGCGAAAAAAATTCGTTAATATAAAAATATTCTTAAGACACTAAAAATAGGAAGTCCATTGACCTAATTGTGTAACTTAAATTGACATTTACATTTATTCATTTGGCAGATGCTTTTATCCAAAGCGACTAAATGAAATTAGCGATACTACTAACATATACAATATAATAGTGTTATTGAAAGTGTCGTTTTTCTAGTAATTTTCTACTTTTTCCAGTAAATCACGATGTTGAGTGACAAAATGTTGCATTGTTTATATTGCGTTGGGAATCTTTTGTGAATCGCGTCATTGAGACGGTTCATAGAGTTCTTGCGTCTTTTTTTAAGTGTATTATTTTGTTAAATAGTGAATGATGTTTGAATAATTATAATGAGTTTTCTAGTTTTATTAATTTAGTTTAATGTTCTTTGTGTGTTCTTCATCTTGATTATGAAGTGAATATATGGTTAAATACTGATATGATTATGTTTTCGAGTGTGTTTTTATAGTTTTATTACGCTGTGGTAGCCTCTTTAGCACGTGTGTTTACGTTTTATGGTGTAACATTGATTATGAGCGTTTATTGTTTTATTGTTTAGGCAGATAAATACTGCTCTGATTGTGAAATATGACATAATCTGATGTATCTGTTTTGTTTACAATATCTGTGAAAATGCACAAATGTGTTCAATTAACTCTGTCAGTATAACAGGAATAAATATTTACCGTCTCTCTGCAGTCTGAATTCTGGAAACATCTCAGTTTTACACTCTATTCTATTGTGTTCTATTATGTTCTATTAAGATCTATTCTATTAGGATCTATTCTATTCTGTTCTGTTCTATTCTATTCTATTAGGATCTATTCTATTCTGTTATGTTCTATTCTATTCTGTTCTATTCTATTCTATTAGGATCTATTCTATTCTGTTATGTTCTATTCTGTTCTGTTCTATTCTGTTTTTCTATTCTATTATGTTCTATTCTATTCTGTTCTGTTCTATTCTGTTATGTTATATTCAATTATATTATGTTATATTTTATTATGTTCTATTCTATTCTATTAGGATCTATTCTATTCTGTTATGTTCTATTCTATTATGTTATATTTTATTCTGTTATATACTATTCTATTCTGTTCTGTTCTATTCTGTTATGTTCTATTCTATTATGTTCTATTCTGTTCTGTTCTATTCTATTCTATTAGGATCTATTCTATTCTGTTATGTTCTATTCAATTATATTATGTTATATTTTATTATGTTCTATTCTATTCTATTAGGATCTATTCTATTCTGTTATGTTCTATTCTATTCTGTTCTGTTCTATTCTGTTATGTTCTATTCTATTATGTTATATTTTATTCTGTTCTGTTCTATTCTGTTCTATTAGGATCTATTCTATTCTGTTATGTTCTATTCTATTACGTTCTATTCTGTTCTGTTCTATTCTATTCTATTAGGATCTATTCTATTCTGTTATGTTCTATTCTGTTATGTTCTGTTCTATTCTGTTATGTTATATTCAATTATATTATGTTATATTTTATTATGTTCTATTCTATTCTATTAGGATCTATTCTATTCTGTTATGTTCTATTCTATTCTGTTCTGTTCTATTCTGTTGTTCTATTCTATTATGTTCTATTCTGTTATGTTCTGTTCTATTCTATTCTGTTCTATTCTATTCTGTTATGTTCTATTCTATTCTGTTATATTCTATTCTGTTATGTTCTATTCTGTTATATTCTATTCTGTTCTGTTCTATTCTATTCTATTCTGTTATGTTCTATTCTGTTCTGTTCTATTCTATTCTATTGTTCTATTCTATTCTGTTCTATTCTGTTCTGTTATGTTCTATTCTATTATGTTATATTCTATTCTGTTATATTCTATTCTGTTATGTTCTGTTCTATTCTGTTCTGTTCTATTCTATTATGTTATGTTCTATTCTATTCTGTTCTATTCTGTTCTGTTCTATTCTATTCTGTTATATTCTATTCTGTTATGTTCTATTCTATTCTGTTCTATTCTGTTCTGTTCTATTCTATTATGTTATATTCTATTCTGTTATGTTCTGTTCTATTCTGTTCTATTCTATTCTATTATGTTATATTCTATTCTGTTATGTTCTATTCTATTCTGTTATATTCTATTCTGTTATGTTCTATTCTGTTATATTCTATTCTGTTCTGTTCTATTCTATTCTGTTCTATTCTATTCTATTGTTCTATTCTATTCTGTTCTATTCTGTTCTGTTATGTTCTATTCTATTATGTTATATTCTATTCTGTTATATTCTATTCTGTTATGTTCTGTTCTATTCTGTTCTATTCTGTTCTGTTCTATTCTATTATGTTATGTTCTATTCTATTCTGTTCTATTCTGTTCTGTTCTATTCTATTCTGTTATATTCTATTCTGTTATGTTCTATTCTATTCTGTTCTATTCTGTTCTGTTCTATTCTATTATGTTATATTCTATTCTGTTATGTTCTGTTCTATTCTGTTCTATTCTATTCTATTATGTTATATTCTATTCTATTATGTTCTATTCTATTCTATTTTCTCCCTCATGCCAGAGGAAATGACTAAAGCTTGAACATATCTGTTGCACATTATTGTTCTTAAAACAATCAAAGCATTTCAGAAATGCAACAACGTGTCCCGTTTGTTTTCCAGCACGAAGAGGAAAACTGTTCAAATATTTGAGTTAAAATATCTCATTCAGCGTTCATTCTCTATCAGGGTCAGTAACTTAATCTGATTGGGAACGAAATCCAACATCTTGCATCCGACTTGAGCGTGTTTGAACTTTTGTACCCCACCTGTCCAACAGTGCGTGTCAAGGGGAATTCTGCCAAATGACCAGATGTAAAGCTGATATGGAGTAGAGCCACCAGATCCATCTGATCAATGATGTTGACATTGCATGAGTGAGATCATATTGGACTTTTGGTCTCATCTGACTATCAGGTACAGTAAAAGCTTTCAAAGATCTAACGGGGTTAGTTATGTCCAAATGATTGAGTTCATACTGAAATTAATGGCTTTTGATTGCAGACTTTGGGAACTTTCAAATCTTTGCAAAGTTTGAGACATTGCTGAAATCCTTTTTGAAACACTTGTGAGATTACTGACAGAATAGAACCTAATAGAATTGAATAGAACATCATAGAATTGAATAGAACATAATAGAATTGAATAGAACATCATAGAATTGAATAGAACATCATAGAATCGAATAGAACATAATAGATTAGAACCTAATAGAATTGAATAGAACATAATAGAATATAACTTAATAGAATTGAACTTTATAGAATTGAATAGAACATAATAGAATTGAACCTAATATAATTGAATAGAACAATAGAATTGAATAGAACATAATAGAATTGAGTAGAACATAATAGAATAGAACCTAATATAATTGAACCTAATATAATTGAATAGAACAATAGAATTGAATAGAACCTAATAGAATTGAACCTAATATAATTGAACCTAATATAATTGAATAGAACAATAGAATTGAATAGAACATAATAGAATTGAATAGAACCTAATATAATTGAACCTAATATAATTGAATAGAACAATAGAATTGAATAGAACCTAATAGAATTGAATAGAACATAATAGAATATAACTTAATAGAATTGAACTTTATAGAATTGAATAGAACATAATAGAATTGAACCTAATATAATTGAATAGAACAATAGAATTGAATAGAACATAATAGAATTGAATAGAACATAATAGATTAGAACCTAATAGAATTGAATAGAACATAATAGAATATAACTTAATAGAATTGGACTTTATAGAATTGAATAGAACATAATAGAATTGAACCTAATATAATTGAATAGAACAATAGAATTGAATAGAACATAATAGAATTGAGTAGAACATAATAGAATAGAACCTAATATAATTGAACCTAATATAATTGAATAGAACAATAGAATTGAATAGAACCTAATAGAATTGAACCTAATATAATTGAACCTAATATAATTGAATAGAACAATAGAATTGAATAGAACATAATAGAATTGAATAGAACCTAATAGAATTGAACCTAATATAATTGAATAGAACAATAGAATTGAATAGAACCTAATAGAATTGAATAGAACATAGTAGAATATAACTTAATAGAATTGAACTTTATAGAATTGAATAGAACATAATAGAATTGAACCTAATATAATTGAATAGAACAATAGAATTGAATAGAACATAATAGAATTGAATAGAACCTAATATAATTGAACCTAATATAATTGAATAGAACAATAGAATTGAATAGAACCTAATAGAATTGAATAGAACATAATAGAATATAACTTAATAGAATTGAACTTTATAGAATTGAATAGAACATAATAGAATTGAACCTAATATAATTGAATAGAACAATAGAATTGAATAGAACATAATAGAATTGAATAGAACCTAATAGAATTGAACCTAATATAATTGAATTGAACATATTTGTCACGAACCCCGCTCCCTCGCTCCGCCCCCTCGAGCTTCCACGCCCACTTTGCTCCTACTCGCTCACATGCTCGTAGGCAATCTCCCTTCCTCAAGTTTCTCACGCGTTTCCAATCCCCCAGAACATGTGTGACCACCTGCACTTGCGTCATCTGCACTCCTGCACATTAGTTTCACCTGCACTCGTCTCATCACCTGTCATGGTTTACACCTGCACTTGCCCCTATATATATCACTACCCTTTCGTCTCACGGTTGTTGGTTATTGTATTTAGTTTCCCGTGTCTTTGCCCCCGCTAGTCTCGCGTCTAGTTTTGACCACCTCTCGCTCACCTCTTAGCTTGCCAGCTCCCTTGTTCCCCTGTCTTTTGCTCCCACTAGTCTCGCCATTTTCCTCTTGATTCCTCGGCTTTCGAGCTCCCCTAGTTCCCCTGTCTTTGGCTCCCTCTAGTCCCGCCTCGCTGATTCTGATTACCCGCTTTGACCCCCTATGCTCTCGTTGACCTCTCTCTCCTGGATTTGCCGCTTTACCCTATCTTGATTCCCCGGCTTCGATTTAACGCTCACCCTGACCATTCTTCACTGGATTTGCCCTGTTTTTGTACTGTTGCCTGCTTTGTTGGAATAAAGCAGTTTTCTCCGACATTGTGACTGTCTCGTCTTGTGTTTGTGTGTGCGGGTTACAATAATAGAATAGAACCTAATATAATTGAACTGAATAGAACATAATAGAATTGAATAGAACATAATAGAATAGAACCTAATAGAATTGAACTTTATAGAATTGAATAGAACCTAATAGAATGGAATAGAACATAATAGAATTGAAAAGAACCTAATAGAATTGAATAGAACCTAATAGAATTGAACTTTATAGAATTGAATAGAACCTAATAGAATGGAATAGAACATAATAGAATTGAAAAGAACCTAATAGAATTGAATAGAACCTAATAGAATTGAACAGAACATAATAGAATTGAATAGAAAATAATAGAAAAGAACCTAATAGAATTGAACTTTATAGAATTGAATAGAACCTAATAGAATTGAACAGAACATAATAGAATTGAATAGAAAATAATAGAAAAGAACCTAATAGAATTGAACTTTATAGAATTGAATAGAACATAATAGAATTGAATAGAACCTAATAGAATTGAATAGCACCTAATAGAATTGAATAGAACATTATAGAATAGAACCTAATATAATTGAATAGAACATAATAGAATAGAACCTAATAGAATTGAACTTAATAGAATTGAATAGAACCTAATGCAAAACTGGGTTGGGGACTCTGGGAACAGAGCGGTTACAATGTGAAAATAGGCCACTATGAATCTGGGTAGACGTCCATGAGTGGACAACATAGACAAAACAGAAGTCGTTGTCTCTGGCAACAAAGACGAAATTCTCAAGGTGAACACGTACGTTGACTTCAGGGATCTAAAGACACTTAATCAAGTTAGGGATGTTGGCAGTCATATCAAAACAATAACTATATCTGCCAACTATCATCTTAAAAATATTGGGAGAATTAAGGCCTGTTCACACCAAAGCCGTGGCGATTTTGCGAGACGAATGTCTGACGGAAGCAGGGATGGATTACCGACCGGGCCAATGGGGCCAGTGACATTTGGGACTACCATTTGCCCTTGACTCACAGCTGAGAGACACAACAGACTGATTCATTTCACAATGGGTGAAGTTTAAAATACCCCCGCTTGGATGCTATTTTACCAGTGAGAAAGCTGATCTTCAGAAAGCTGACAGCATCTCTGCTTGGGCGTTGTAACAGGTGATCACACACGCTCAGTGTCTCTCTCTCTCTAACACAGAACAACAACAACAACAACCGGCATTTGCCACTAGGTGGCGGTGACGTCACCACGCCGCTTGTGCCAAGCTATGTGCACCTTGAGTCCATGTGAAGTGTCGAAAGCCCGCTGGCAGGAGGTCACAGGGCATACCCAGATGCCACGGGTCGACTGACTGAGATGACTGGCTGATGGGACACCGATGCACCCTACTGTGCCAACTTGCGCTCCACTCATTGTTGTGAGCGCCACTCCTCCAGCACCCCATTGTTGTTGGAGGGCTGACTGCCTCCAACTGGGCGATCTGCCCAGTAGCTGCCCTTCACTGAACCTCCTCCGCAGAGGCCGATCTTGACACCGCTGGTACCAGTCAGCGGCAAGTCCACATCCTCCTGTACCACATCACCCCATCTCCTCTCTAGCTGTACAGTAGGTGGCGCTGTTGTGATGCTGTTGTTATAACAGGCCTTTAGATGCTTCGTACAAAGTCAAAACTTAAAGAAACTTGATATTCATTCATCACCTCTAGGGTGGACTACTGCAATGAACTCCTCACCGGCCTTCCCAGTAAGACCATTAGAGCATATTACGGCAGTCTTAACACTGGCTTCCAGTTACATTTAAAATCGATTTTAAAGTACTAATACTACTTTATAGATAACTCAATGGCCCAGGACCTAAATACATTGCAGATATGCTTGTTGAAAGTAAACCTAACGTAAGCATTTAGCTACTACACCCACACCTGGGACCAGCTTCCAGAAGAGGTCAGAGGTCATGCTGTCCATAGTGAACAATTAAGACATTAAAGGGATCTCATTTTGTGAGTGTTTACGTATTAAGATCAGCCCTAAACCAATGGAACTTCTCCAAGATACACGCTTACCCATACACAGAAGTACTGTGGTAATACAATGGTGTTGAAAGATTACTACTTTCATATAAAATTATATTTTTAAATATATAAACAATTACCATTGTAGGCCTATATAAACATGGGAACACCATGTCATCTCAAAATCATGTTTTGTAAGTAGGCTATAAATTGATTTGCGGTGCCATCTAGTGTGATTCAGTAAAACAACAGCTGTCCCCAAACTCCCCACTCGTTTATTTTATTGCCAGACTCGTGAATATGATTTTACAAGCGTTTATGTGTCATGAAAAATGACTTGATCGTGTTTTACACATTATCTCACACTATTATGTGTTATTGTGGCGAACGCTTCTTTGTGGAACAGATAAAATTAGACTAACTGACCAATAATTCCATATTAAAATGAGAACTAATAATGTATTATTTTATTTCTGAAATATATCATTTTAACTGGATTACATCCGTCAGAATTGGGCATTTATTCGTCGCACTTGTACACGTCATCGTTCGTCGCCCGGTGGAAATAGGAACCGTTGGTAGAAAGGCTTTAACCTGATACAGGAAATACCAAAATAGGCGGAATTTAGTTGCCCAGAAAATGTCTGTAATTGGTCAGCATCTTCACTGGGTTTAAATAATAATGCTCCTATTTTACTTGTTCACTGTGTAATTTTGATTCAGAGTATGTATGTATGTATGTATATATATATATATATATATATATATATATATATATATATATATATATATATATATATATATATATATATATTAGCGACTATTAAGCCCCCGAGACGGAGCACTGGTATTTAAACGGCAAATATGGCGGATGTAGAAAGAAAGTCCCGCCTCACAGGTAAAAGAGCCAATCATCCTTTAGATACAGACATCGCCAGTCAAACAATTCGAGAACGCGCATGCGCAATAGCTAGCATGTCCTTAAATTAGCGTTTCTTTTTAACGCGATCTACGCTCCAAAAGAACAATTTATGATACCATTGTTGCCAGATTTAACTGCTGATTTGACATATGTTTTGATCGTCATCTTTCCCAACCTTCTGGGAGAGATTTCCCCATTCAAGTAGACAGGAGCTGCACGTTTATGTCGCTTGTACCCATAGCCAATATCTGCCCTGGTCGGCAGCGTTCCAGAGATAGCCGCCGAGTGGACTGACTTGCCATGAAATACCTTTGGTAGTACTTAAACGACCGTTGTCACGTGTTATCTGTTTCTTTTCACAGCGCTCTTCGCGATGGACCACTCACAGACGTGTGTGATTACTGACTAAGGCCTTTTGTAAAATGCTCTTTATAGAGATCGCTGTAGCGGATTACTATTTAGATGTCAATTCCGACTCCTAAGTAAGTTAGATATTCAATTGGTTATAGTTATAAAGCAAAAATGAGACTTGATTGCGTCTTAAAGGAGGATTCTGTTATCTGAGCCACCCAGCGCCCCTGGAGAAAAAATAAGCTCTGTGTCTCACAGGTATCCGTTATTAGCCGTCAACATTTGACGCTCAATGGTGCTGTCTCTGTGTTTTTGTTTAATCAGCTGCGTTTCTAAGTAGTTCAGTAATGGAAGTGAACAGGGATGAAGCGGAAAGATGTATTGAGATCGCACTCGGGGCGCTGGAGAACGCGCAGCCGGAGAAAGCGCGCCGGTTCCTGGAGAAAGCGCAGCGGCTCTTCCCGACGCACCGAGCCCGGGGTGAGCACACTGAACTCGGGCTATTCCAGGGCCGCGATCGCCCTCATCCACGCTACATAAACACTGAGCACGCGTGTCCCGGCTTTAAACTTTTTTTTTTTTTTTTTTAAACGCATGGCTGGCCATTTTTGTGTGCATTTATTTATTTAAATGAGTGTGAGTCAGATGGAGTGTGATATTTTTGTGTTCTGTTGTCCTGAAATCTCTTAATGAGTCGTTTTGTCCGATTGCACGGACCAAATCTGCTGTTGTGCAATATTAAACGTATATTGCCGGTGTTGATTTGAGTTATAGGGTGTGTGTGAGCTGTACCGTTATAGTGCTGCTGCTGATGTAACTCTTGCATACTGGTTAGAATACACTCCGCTGTCATGTGAATCTGGCTGCGTCTCAAAACATAGTGAGCTCCCTATCTAGTCAACATTGATATTGCTCAACAGTGTCAATGTAGGCAGCTCAATAGGTGTTAAGGCATAAAAACATGGATTTGATGTCCCAAAAAGCTGTCTAGATACATTTTGAGCTGAGTTTTGTGCTGTTTTGAGCTGGCCATTGGGAGAACCGGGAGTTTTCCCGGTGGGCCGGCCGCGAAACGGGGCCACGATGTACCGAAAATAAAATATTTAGCTCACACATTTTTTTTTCTTTTCTGTGTGCACAAGATGATATTTCGAGCGAGGTATTTTGCACGTAGGACGAGAAAGCAAAATATAAGAATTCTGAGCAAATTCACTTTTTCAACTAAAATTCACTTTCAAGTGCTCAAAATAACATCTTGCGTGCTCAAAATAACAGTTTGCGTGCTCAAAATAACAGTTTGTGTGCGCAAAATAACAGTTTGTGTGTGCAAAATAACAGTTTGTGTGTGCAAAATAACAGTTTGTGTGCTCAAAATAACAGTTTGTGTGTGCAAAATAACAGTTTGTGTGCTCAAAATAACAGTTTGTGTGCGCAAAATAACAGTTTGTGTGTGCAAAATAACAGTTTGTGTGCTCAAAATAACAGTTTGCGTGCTCAAAATAACAGTTTGCGTGCTCAAAATAACAGTTTGCGTGCGCAAAATAACAGTTTGCGTGCTCAAAATAACAGTTTGCGTGCGCAAAATAACAGTTTGCGTGCTCAAAATAACAGTTTGCGTGCGCAAAATAACAGTTTGCGTGCTCAAAATAACAGTTTGCGTGCGCAAAATAACAGTTTGCGTGCGCAAAATAACAGTTTGCGTGCGCAAAATAACAGTTTGCGTGCGCAAAATAACAGTTTGCGTGCGCAAAATAACAGTTTGCGTGCTCAAAATAACATCTTGCGTGCTCAAAATAACATCTTGCGTGCTCAAAATAACATCTTGCGTGCTCAAAATAACAGTTTGCGTGCTCAAAATAACAGTTTGCGTGCTCAAAATAACAGTTTGCGTGCTCAAAATAACAGTTTGCGTGCTCAAAATAACAGTTTGTGTGCTCAAAATAACAGTTTGTGTGCGCAAAATAACATCTTGTGTGCGCAAAATAACAGTTTGTGTGCTCAAAATAACAGTTTGTGTGCTCAAAATAACATCTTGTGTGCTCAAAATAACATCTTGTGTGCGCAAAATAACAGTTTGTGTGCTCAAAATAACATCTTGTGTGCGCAAAATAACAGTTTGTGTGCGCAAAATAACAGTTTGTGTGCTCAAAATAACAGTTTGTGTGCTCAAAATAACATCTTGTGTGCTCAAAATAACAGTTTGTGTGCGCAAAATAACAGTTTGTGTGCTCAAAATAACATCTTGTGTGCTCAAAATAACAGTTTGCGTGCGCAAAATAACAGTTTGTGTGCTCAAAATAACAGTTTGTGTGCTCAAAATAACAGTTTGCGTGCGCAAAATAACAGTTTGCGTGCTCAAAATAACAGTTTGCGTGCTCAAAATAACAGTTTGCGTGCTCAAAATAACAGTTTGCGTGCTCAAAATAACAGTTTGCGTGCTCAAAATAACATCTTGGGTGCTCAAAATAACAGTTTGCGTGCGCAAAATAACAGTTTGCGTGCGCAAAATAACAGTTTGCGTGCTCAAAATAACATCTTGTGTGCTCAAAATAACAGTTTGTGTGCGCAAAATAACAGTTTGTGTGCGTCAAAATAACAGTTTGTGTGCTCAAAATAACAGTTTGTGTGCTCAAAATAACAGTTTGTGTGCTCAAAATAACAGTTTGTGTGCTCAAAATAACAGTTTGCGTGCGCAAAATAACAGTTTGTGTGCTCAAAATAACAGTTTGTGTGCTCAAAATAACAGTTTGTGTGCTCAAAATAACAGTTTGTGTGCGCAAAATAACAGTTTGTGTGCTCAAAATAACAGTTTGTGTGCTCAAAATAACAGTTTGCGTGCTCAAAATAACAGTTTGCGTGCTCAAAATAACAGTTTGCGTGCTCAAAATAACAGTTTGCGTGCTCAAAATAACATCTTGGGTGCTCAAAATAACAGTTTGTGTGCGCAAAATAACAGTTTGCGTGCGCAAAATAACAGTTTGCGTGCTCAAAATAACAGTTTGCGTGCTCAAAATAACAGTTTGCGTGCTCAAAATAACATCTTGTGTGCTCAAAATAACAGTTTGCGTGCGCAAAATAACAGTTTGCGTGCTCAAAATAACAGTTTGCGTGCTCAAAATAACAGTTTGCGTGCTCAAAATAACAGTTTGCGTGCTCAAAATAACAGTTTGCGTGCTCAAAATAACAGTTTGCGTGCTCAAAATAACATCTTGTGTGCTCAAAATAACAGTTTGCGTGCGCAAAATAACAGTTTGCGTGCTCAAAATAACAGTTTGCGTGCTCAAAATAACAGTTTGCGTGCTCAAAATAACATCTTGTGTGCTCAAAATAACAGTTTGTGTGCTCAAAATAACAGTTTGCGTGCTCAAAATAACAGTTTGCGTGCTCAAAATAACAGTTTGCGTGCTCAAAATAACATCTTGGGTGCTCAAAATAACAGTTTGTGTGCGCAAAATAACAGTTTGCGTGCGCAAAATAACAGTTTGCGTGCTCAAAATAACAGTTTGCGTGCTCAAAATAACAGTTTGCGTGCTCAAAATAACATCTTGTGTGCGCAAAATAACATCTTGTGTGCGCAAAATAACAGTTTGTGTGCGCAAAATAACAGTTTGTGTGCTCAAATTAACAGTTTGTGTGCGCAAAATAACATCTTGTGTGCTCAAAATAACAGTTTGTGTGCTCAAAATAACATCTTGTGTGCTCAAAATAACATCTTGTGTGCGCAAAATAACAGTTTGTGTGCGCAAAATAACAGTTTGTGTGCTCAAAATAACATCTTGTGTGCGCAAAATAACAGTTTGTGTGCGCAAAATAACAGTTTGCGTGCGCAAAATAACAGTTTGCGTGCTCAAAATAACAGTTTGCGTGCTCAAAATAACAGTTTGCGTGCGCAAAATAACAGTTTGCGTGCGCAAAATAACAGTTTGCGTGCGCAAAATAACAGTTTGCGTGCGCAAAATAACAGTTTGCGTGCGCAAAATAACAGTTTGCGTGCTCAAAATAACAGTTTGCGTGCTCAAAATAACAGTTTGCGTGCGCAAAATAACAGTTTGCGTGCTCAAAATAACAGTTTGCGTGCTCAAAATAACAGTTTGCGTGCTCAAAATAACAGTTTGCGTGCGCAAAATAACAGTTTGCGTGCTCAAAATAACAGTTTGCGTGCTCAAAATAACATCTTGTGTGCGCAAAATAACAGTTTGTGTGCGCAAAATAACAGTTTGTGTGCTCAAAATAACAGTTTGTGTGCTCAAAATAACATCTTGTGTGCGCAAAATAACAGTTTGTGTGCTCAAAATAACAGTTTGTGTGCACAAAATAACAGTTTGTGTGCGCAAAATAACAGTTTGTGTGCTCAAAATAACAGTTTGTGTGCTCAAAATAACATCTTGTGTGCGCAAAATAACAGTTTGTGTGCGCAAAATAACAGTTTGTGTGCTCAAAATAACATCTTGTGTGCGCAAAATAACAGTTTGTGTGCGCAAAATAACAGTTTGTGTGCGCAAAATAACAGTTTGTGTGCGCAAAATAACAGTTTGTGTGCTCAAAATAACAGTTTGCGTGCGCAAAATAACAGTTTGCGTGCTCAAAATAACAGTTGCGTGCTCAAAATAACAGTTTGCGTGCTCAAAATAACATCTTGTGTGCTCAAAATAACAGTTTGTGTGCGCAAAATAACAGTTTGTGTGCTCAAAATAACAGTTTGTGTGCTCAAAATAACAGTTTGTGTGCGCAAAATAACAGTTTGCGTGCTCAAAATAACAGTTTGCGTGCTCAAAATAACAGTTTGCGTGCTCAAAATAACAGTTTGCGTGCTCAAAATAACAGTTTGCGTGCTCAAAATAACATCTTGGGTGCTCAAAATAACAGTTTGTGTGCGCAAAATAACAGTTTGCGTCGCTAAAATAACAGTTTGCGTGCGTCAAAATAACAGTTTAGCGTGCTCAAAATAACAGTTTGTGTGCTCAAAATAACAGTTTGCGTGCTCAAAATAACAGTTTGCGTGCTCAAAATAACAGTTTGCGTGCGCAAAATAACAGTTTGTGTGCTCAAAATAACAGTTTGCGTGCTCAAAATAACAGTTTGCGTGCTCAAAATAACAGTTTGCGTGCTCAAAATAACAGTTTGCGTGCTCAAAATAACAGTTTGCGTGCTCAAAATAACAGTTTGCGTGCGCAAAATAACAGTTTGCGTGCGCAAAATAACAGTTTGCGTGCTCAAAATAACAGTTTGCGTGCTCAAAATAACAGTTTGTGTGCTCAAAATAACAGTTTGTGTGCGCAAAATAACAGTTTGCGTGCTCAAAATAACAGTTTGCGTGCTCAAAATAACAGTTTGCGTGCTCAAAATAACAGTTTGCGTGCTCAAAATAACAGTTTGCGTGCTCAAAATAACAGTTTGCGTGCTCAAAATAACATCTTGGGTGCTCAAAATAACAGTTTGTGTGCGCAAAATAACAGTTTATGTGCTCAAAATAACAGTTTGTGTGCTCAAAATAACAGTTTGTGTGCTCAAAATAACATCTTGTGTGCTCAAAATAACAGTTTGTGTCGCTAAAATAACAGTTTGTGTGCTCAAAATAACAGTTTGTGTGCTCAAAATAACAGTTTGTGTGCTCAAAATAACAGTTTGTGTGCTCAAAATAACATCTTGTGTGCTCAAAATAACAGTTTGTGTGCGCAAAATAACAGTTTGTGTGCTCAAAATAACAGTTTGTGTGCTCAAAATAACAGTTTATGTGCTCAAAATAACATCTTGTGTGCTCAAAATAACAGTTTGTGTGCTCAAAATAACAGTTTGTGTGCTCAAAATAACAGTTTGCGTGCTCAAAATAACAGTTTATGCGTGCTCAAAATAACAGTTTGCGTGCTCAAAATAACATCTTGGGTGCTCAAAATAACAGTTTGTGTGCGCAAAATAACAGTTTGCGTGCGCAAAATAACAGTTTGCGTGCTCAAAATAACAGTTTGCGTGCTCAAAATAACAGTTTGCGTGCTCAAAATAACATCTTGTGTGCGCAAAATAACATCTTGTGTGCGCAAAATAACAGTTTGTGTGCGCAAAATAACAGTTTGTGTGCTCAAATTAACAGTTTGTGTGCTCAAAATAACAGTTTGTGTGCTCAAATTAACAGTTTGTGTGCGCAAAATAACAGTTTGCGTGCGCAAAATAACAGTTTGTGTGTGCAAAATGTTATTTTGCACACACAGAACATTTTTAAACGCTCAAAATATAATTTTGCATGTGCAGAATTGTGGCTCATATATAACTCCACACACACATGCTTTTGTTCCCAGTCCGCCCCTGTATGTGCTTATGTTTCTTTATCTGTGTCCCACTTGTTTCTCAGAGTTGCTGGAGTCTCTGGATCGGACCGCAGATGGTTCATCTCACAGCAGTTCTACAGGCGCCGCAGATGGAACAGAAGCCCGTCATCGCAGGTCTAATGGCACAACACCTGCAGACAACAGCACGGACTCCGGCAAGCCATTCACATCCGAACAGGCCGAGGCCGTTAGAAGGTGCCAGCCGTGTTTTATCAGAACGTTTGTTTGTTATCTATCAGGTTCGATTTGATGGCTAAATATTTTGGGTCAGAGGTCAGGCTAAACAACCCCCCTGTAGGTCAAATCCTACACAATTTCATCTTTCCCCCGATATCCACTTTCAATGTTAGCCGAAGTTTCTAGCACCAAAAACACAATATAATCTAGTCATAATATAGTTATATATAATATAGAGTTAGTAGTCGAAGAATTGATGCAGTTCTATGCCCAGCCTTATTTTTTTGAAAGTTTTTGGACCGGTGCAAGCTGGACAGTGAACAGAGTAACCCGTGCGATGCCGAAAATAGAAAACAAGCGATCGATAGAAAATGCCGTCGCTTGTCACGGCTGGTTAGGACAAAAAGTCTGATTAGCATAGAAACTATATATTTTATCGCATTTTGTTTGCTGTCAATCTCCTCAACAAAATCTATAGACGAAAATGTTTGTTTGACCAAGGGGTTTTTTTTTTTTAATCGTGGCAAGAAGCTTAATTATAATCAAGCAATTTTAATCAGAACATAATATCGACGAAAATGCCTTAAAATAAAAATGATAAAAAATAAATAATTAAGAAAAACCAAGAAAGAACTGATTCAAATAATCCAATCATGGTAATTGTGTTTAATTAGTTACGCATCATATATATATATATATATATTAGGGCTGTTAATTGATAAAAATGTTTAATTTAATAAATTACGTAATGTGCCGATTAATTAATCGAATTATTCACATATCAATATTTACTGCGAAAGGCCCCCAAATAAAGTTAACATAGTATATAATAATTAAAATAACTATAAATAAAAAATATTAAAAAGTATTACAATTGTAATTTAATGCACTGCCACAGATACGTAAAAACATCAAGGTGGTACGTGAAGCTTGAATTTGTCTGATAGTAGGAACGTTCCTTATTATGACGTGCAATTATTAACATTTTTTATTCGAATTCTGTAACCCACAAAAAACTTAATTCCGGTAATCGATTACTAGTAAAATAAAATTAAAGTAAAAAATAAAAAGTGACACGTACGTGAAATGCATATTTTTTTTTTTATTCAGAAATGTTACCAAGAATTGTTAAAAAATGATCCAAAGTATCTTTTTTCTTTCGGGAAAACTAAATAAACAGTATGCAGTAATAAAAATGAAATACGCTTCGAAGTTTCTCGTACAGCTTCACAGTTTCTATCCATCATAAATGCAGAACCTCATCCGTTGGTTTGCATGTCTCCAACAAGAACCGAATATCAATAGAGTAGAATTCAAGACGAATCTAAATATTACACGTGTTGCTAATGCTATATTCGCAATTTTACAGTAGTGTTTTTATTAGTCGATTACTCGCGCACATCTCC
>NC_068308.1:39689216-39691716 GCF_025860055.1 Xyrauchen texanus | reverse complement strand
TTCCTAGGCTGTGCCCCCGAGACTGTGCCCCCAAGACTGTTCCTTCCTAGACTGTGCCCCCCAAGACTGTCCTAGGCTGTGCCCCCCGAGACTGTTCCTTCCTAGGCTGTGCCCCCGAGACTGTGCCCCTCAAGACTGTTCTTTCCGAGACTGTGCCCCTCAAGACTGTTCCTTCCTAGGCTGTGCCCCCGAGACTGTGCCCCTCAAGACTGTACCTTCCTAGGCTGTGCCCCCGAGACTGTGCCCCTCAAGACTGTTCATTCCTAGGCTGTGCCCCCGAGAATGTGCCCCTCAAGACTGTTCCTTCCTAGGTTGTGCCCCCCCGAGACAGTTTCCCCGAGACTGTGCCCCCCAAGACTGTTCCTTCCTAGACTGTGCCCCCCGAGACTGTGCCCCTCAAGACTGTTCCTTCCTAGGCTGTGCCCCCGAGAATGTGCCCCTCAAGACTGTTCCTTCCTAGGCTGTGCCCCCGAGACTGTGCCCCTCAAGACTGTTCCTTCCTAGGCTGTGCCCCCGAGACTGTGCCCCTCAAGACTGTTCATTCCTAGGCTGTGCCCCCGAGAATGTGCCCCTCAAGACTGTTCCTTCCTAGGCTGTGCCCCCCGAGACAGTTTCCCCAAGACTCTGCCCCCCAAGACTGTTCCTTCCTAGACTGTGCTCCCCAAGACTGTTCATTCCTAGGCTGTGCCCCCGATACTGTGCCCCTCAAACTGTTCCTTCCTATGCTGTGCCCCCGAGACTGTGCCCCTCAAACTGTTCCTTCCTAGGCTGTGCCCCCCGAGACAGTTTCCCCGAGACTGTGCCCCCCAAGACTGTTCCTTCCTAGGCTGTGCCCCCCGAGACCATTTCCCCGAGACTGTGCCCCCCAAGACTGTTCCTTCCTAGACTGTGTCCCCCAAGACTGTTCCTTCCTAGGCTGTGCCCCCCGAGACAGTTTCCCCGAGACTGTGCCCCCCAAGAATGTTCCTTCCTAGGCTGTGCCCCCGAGAATGTGCCCCTCAAGACTGTTCCTTCCTAGGCTGTGCCCCCCGAGACAGTTTCCCCGAGACTGTGCCCCCCAAGACTGTTCCTTCCTAGACTGTGCTCCCCAAGACTGTTCATTCCTAGGCTGTGCCCCCGATACTGTGCCCCTCAAACTGTTCCTTCCTATGCTGTGCCCCCGAGACTGTGCCCCTCAAGACTGTTCCTTCCTAGGCTGTGCCCCCCGAGACAGTTTCCCCGAGACTGTGCTCCCCAAGACTGTTCCTTCCTAGGCTGTGCCCCCCGAGACAGTTTCCCCAAGACTGTTCCTTCCTAGGCTGTACCCCCTGAGACAGTTTCCCCGAGACTGTGCCCCCCAAGACTGTTCCGTCCTAGACTGTGCCCCTCAAGACTGTTCCCCCCGAGACTGTGCCCCCCAAGACTGTTCCTTCCTAGACTGTGCCCCCGAGATGGTGCCCTCAAGACTGTTCCTTCCTAGGCTGTGCCCCTCAAGACTGTTCCCCCCGAGACTGTGCCCCCCAAGACTGTTCCTTCCTAGGCTGTGCCCCCGAGACTGTGCCCCTCAAGACTGTTCCTTCCTAGGCTGTGCCCCCGAGACTGTGCCCCCCAAGACTGTTCCTTCCTAGACTGTGCCCCTCAAGACTGTTCCCCCCGAGACTGTGCCCCCCAAGACTGTTCCTTCCTAGGCTGTGCCCCCGAGACTGTGCCCCTCAAGACTGTTCCTTCCTAGGCTGTGCCCCCCGAGACAGTTTCCCCGAGACTGTGCTACCCAAGACTGTTCCTTCCTAGGCTGTGCCCCCCGAGACAGTTTCCCCAAGACTGTTCCTTCCTAGGCTGTGCCCCCTGAGACAGTTTCCCCGAGACTGTGCCCCCCAAGACTGTTCCTTCCTAGACTGTGCCCCTCAAGACTGTTCCCCCCGAGACTGTGCCCCCCAAGACTGTTCCTTCCTAGACTGTGCCCCCGAGACGGTGCCCCTCAAGACTGTTCCTTCCTAGGCTGTGCCCCTCAAGACTGTTCCCCGAGACTGTGCCCCCAAGACTGTTCCTTCCTAGGCTGTGCCCCGAGACTGTGCCCCTCAAGACTGTTCCTTCCTAGGCTGTGCCCCGAGACTGTGCCCCCAAGACTGTTCCTTCCTAGACTGTGCCCCTCAAGACTGTTCCCCCGAGACTGTGCCCCCAAGACTGTTCCTTCCTAGGCTGTGCCCCGAGACTGTGCCCCTCAAGACTGTTCCTTCCTAGGCTGTGCCCCCGAGACAGTTTCCCTGAGACTGTGCCCCCCAAGACTGTTCCTTCCTAGGCTGTGCCCCCGAGACTGTGCCCCTCAAGACTGTTCCTTCCTAGGCTGTGCCCCCCGAGACAGTTTCCCTGAGACTGTGCCCCCCAAGACTGTTCCTTCCTAGGCTGTGCCCCCTGAGACAGTTTCCCCGAGACTGTGCCCCTCAAGACTGTTCCCCTCAAGACTGTTCCTTCCTAGGCTGTGCCCCCGAGACTGTGCCCCTCAAGACTGTTCCTTCCTAGG
>NC_068308.1:39669216-39679216 GCF_025860055.1 Xyrauchen texanus | reverse complement strand
AGCTCCAATATGCCCAAATATACTGAAGACAAAAATAATCATCATTATTAATAGGGAGCGGGCAAACGAAAACAGTTGGCAAGTTAAACAAAATTGCAAAAAAAAAAAATACATTTTATATATATAGTTCAGCATAAACCTCTGCGCAATCCCTCTGAAATCTACGCTATTGGCGATACATCATGATTTAATTAGATTACGAATTAATTCCAATTTAAACCCTCAATTAATTTCAGGATATTTCTATAATATACTGATGTCTGATGACAAAGTAGTAAAAAGTACTTAGGACAAAGTAAAAGTGTGCCAACTTTCTTGTTATGTGTTTACATGCAAAATAATAGTTTAATACAAAATTCGATACATCGATTCTAAGTATCGCGATATCGACAATTAAAAGTATCGCGATATCGATATTTAATCGCACACTTAAAACAAGCCATTTGCCGACGCGGTGAGAAATAAACTATAGGAAATATATAGCAAGTCTTAATGCTTTATGAATTTCATAATAACTATATTGCTTTAAGGATTTTTAGATATTTGTATTAAGAAACGAGACACAAGTCTGTTCAAAGTACATTTTTAAGTGCATTAAAACCTGAAACACACTTTTGCACACTGATTATGTTATTAATCCTGCAAGACTGATTAAAGATAGTTTTGTGTTATTACTGAAGTGGATCTATTGTTGAACTGTCAATGAAAAGCAGCTCTATTTGCACGTTTAAAACCATTTAGACAGTAGAATAACACTTACCGATATTGTGTAGAATATAACAGCAATGCCGCCTCAGATGTGATGAATTGTCGGTGGGTTTTATGCCGATTAAATATTTACGGAAAGTAACAAAGCCGTGTGTGATGATGTGATGATGGTGACGATATGGGCAGCGGTGTGTCTCTGCAGAGACTGACGCAATGACGTGTTCACCGCCTGGTTATATAGCTACCGCTCTGGTCACGCCTCCTACTACTTTACAGCCAATCAGCGTTTATGTCACGTCTTCCGCGTCTCAACTTCGCCTGGCAACACGAGCGGTGCTGATCAATGAGCTTCTGCAGTCCGTCTATTGTCTGCAATGGATTAGGTGTGTGAATATTGTCCTCACACAGGACATGTACTGGCAAACCTCACGTCCACTTCATTTGTTTCCCATTTGATTCGACTTTAGTGATTTGCATCTCGCAACGAAACATCAGTTTGTATTGTGCAATACTGAAACTAGCTGCGGGCAAAACAGCAGCAGTGACCGATGACGTCACTGAATAATAATACAAATAAAATACAGATACAGTTGTACTGATGATTTAGCACAATGAGCAGTTGACAGGAAATACTTTTGGGAAGTTTTAGGATGATCTGTGTGGTGTGACATGATAAACTCCATCTGAAACTATTTTAAATGACATTTCTATAATTATGCATAAGCAGTTTTTACTATCACAAACGGCACAGTTGCACATTTAAATGCATTTGCCACAACATGGGGTCATTTAAAATGAACCAGTGACGCAAAAAAAAACTGAAAAAATAGTGAAAAACATGAGCTAGGATATACACATTATGCAAATTCACCAAAAACCCGATAATAAAAAAGTCCACACATATACACAAACATAAACACACACTCACATACACACATACACAAACATATACACACACACACACTCTCACATACATACACACATACACAAACACACACACACTCACACACACACACACACCTACACACACATACACAAACACACACACACTCACCTACACACACATAAACACACATACACAAACACACTCACACACACATACACATACACACTCACATACACACACACTCACCTACACACATACACAAACACACACACACTCACCTACACACACACACACACACACATACACACACACATACACAAACACACACACACTCACCTACACACACACACACATACGCAAACATACACACACTCACACGCACGTACACATACACACTCACACACACACACACTCACCTACACACACATACACACATACACAAACACACACACTCACATACACAAACACACACACTCACCTACTCACACACACACATACACATGTAGTGTTTCCATGTTTTATGGGGACTTTCCATAGACATAATGGTTTTTATACTGTACAAACTTTATATTCTATCCCCTAAACCTAACCCTACCCCTAAACCTAACCCTCACAGAAAACTTTCTGCATTTTTACATTTTCAAAAAACATAATTTAGTATGATTTATAAGCTGTTTTCCTCATGGAGACCGACAAAATGTCCCCACAAGGTCAAACATTTCGGGTTTTACTATCCTTATGGGGACATTTGGTCCCCACAAAGTGATAAATACACGCTCACACACACACACACATTTACACACACACACACACACACACACTCTAACACACTCAATCACACACACACACACACACACACACACACACACACACACACACAATCTCACACGCACACATAAACACACGCACACACACACAAACACACTCATGTAGTGTTTCCATGTTTTATGGGGACTTTCCATAGACATAATGGTTTTTATACTGTACAAACTTTATATTCTATCCCCTAAACCTAACCCTACCCCTAAACCTAACCCTCACAGAAAACTTTCTGCATTTTTACATTTTCAAAAAACATAATTTAGTATGATTTATAAGCTGTTTTCCTCATGGGGACCGACAAAATGTCCCCACAAGGTCAAAAATTTCGGGTTTTACTATCCTTATGGGGACATTTGGTCCCCACAAAGTGATAAATACACACTCACACACACACACACACACACACACACACACACACACACACACACACACATATACACACACACACACACACACACACACACACACACACACACACACACACACACACACACATGTTTTCAGACACTTCAGAATGTTACTTTCAAGAAGTGAAAATAATGTTTATATTCTTTAGAAAAGTGAAGTTTGAAGCTTGTGTGAGCATGTGAGCATGTTGCTTTCGGGGGAGGTTTGAAAGAGTTAAAACTTGGTCTGATGCTGGACAAACGGCTGTCCCACGCCAACAGGCCCATTCCACCTCTTGTGTTTGCCAGAGAAGGGTGTGTGTGTCCCCTGAAGGATAACACTTCTGAATATCAGCGTGCTGGAAATCTACACACACATACACACGTATCTTACAAGCACTTTAATCAGTTAATAGAAGTCAAAACAAGTTAAGCTCAATCGACCGCATCATAAAGCGGATTACCACAAAAAATAACTCTGACTCGTCCCTCCTTTTCTTTACAAAAACCAAAAATGGAGGTTACAATGAGACACTTACAATGCAAGTCAATGGGGACCATTTTTCGGAAGGTTTAAAGGCAGAAATGCCTTACGGCGTTGCATCATCATGGCAAAAAATGTTAGTAAGATGCGGTTAGTAAGTGATTTTATGACACTAGTTAAATCATGCTAACACACATATTGTTTATATCTTGTGTTTATACTTTTGAAACAGTGAGTATTTTATATATATATATATAGTATATTGATTGGCCCCATTGACTTCCATTGTAAGTGTCTCACCGTAACCCAGATTTCTGCTTCTTTTTGTTTCAAATGGGGGACGAGTCGAAAATAATTTTTGTGCTAATCCACATTATGCCACAAAAGCTTTTGATTGAGCTTAACTTGTATTGACCTTATAAAGGCGTGTATTAAATATGATACACAATGTTTGACGACTCCCGTTTAACTCTGTTCAAGCTGACGAGCTGAACAACAGATGGTTTGTAAGTTTCACGTGTTTATGGCACCATCTAGTGGTTATTTGTGGAAAAGTGGTTTCAATGTTTATATCGATCTATTTAAAATGTCAGCAGACTTGTATGGAAAGGGACTCTTATGTTGGGATAAATTACAGCTTATTTTAATAAAGTAAAAGTGACATTTAAAATGAGAATTTGTTGAATATAAGCAACGTGTGCTTGGTTCAAATTTTGTATATTATTTTATATAAAATAATCCCAATTGAATACATGTTTCACAGTCAATTTAGTACATATACATATTAAACATATGCTAATAATTGTTTATTGATACAATAATATATTATTCATGTTGTATTTGATGTGCTGAATTGAACCGTGATACATTTCGATCTATTTCGAGGAGGAGGGCGGGGCCGGGCCATGAGTGTGCATGGCTAGTCCCCAATCTGGCTAATCAGCCGAGGATAGGGATAACGCCGAGCCGGATGCGGCAGTTGTGGGGAGAGAGAGAGCCACACGCAGCTGCCGTGTGTGTGTTTGTGTTTTGTGTCTTGTTAAGTTTATATAAGTTTATATAAATAATTAAACATTATTTAGATGGTTCGTCTGGTGCCCGCCTCCTCCTTGCCCATTTTAAACCCTGTAACATTTTAAGCCCAGGAAGGAGGAGGGTTGCGCTTTCATGGAGTCCTCGCCACTGCCGTCCGCCCAAAGGCAGAGGAGTGCCGGCCGCCTAGAGCGGTGAAGCCGCTGGCAGGGACGGAGGAAGGGCTCGCTACCGGCCGCCAGAACACAGAGGGGCATTCCATCCACCGGGGGACGGAGGAGTCCTGCCCGGCCGCCTGGAGAGGTGGACCCGCTGGCAGGGATGGAGGGTCTTGCTACCGGCTGCCAGAACGCAGAGGGGCATTTCATCCACCGGTGGACGGAGGATTCGCTTCTGGCCGCCTGGAGCGGTGGAGCCGCTGGCAGGGACGGAGGAAGGGCTCGCTACCGGCCGCCAGAACGCAGAGGGGCATTCCATCCACCAGGAGTTGGAGGACTCACCCCAGTCCACCCGGGGAGGAGTGGCTGTCGTCCGCCAGAGGGTGGAGGAGTGGTCCGAGGACCAGGCGATGGCATGTCTGGGAACCGGCGAGCAGTTTATTTTCTCTCTCTCCTCTCTCTCTCTGTCACTGTCACAGTAGGCGGGGAAAGCCTACTGTCAGGCGTGGCCAGAAGGGCAATGTCCCCCCCCTCTCAAAGGAGGGGGGTGGGTGTATGTCATACTGGGGTCCCCGGCCTGAGGCAAAGGAGGGAGGAGTTTGACGAGGAGGGCGGGGCCGGGCTGTGAGTGCACGTGGCCGATCCCCAATTGGGATAATCAACTGAGGAGGGGGAAAAAGCTGAGCCGGATTCAGCAGTTTGGGAAAGAGAGATACACACACACACGCAGCTGCCATGTGTGTGTTTGTGTTTTGTCTTTTTACGTTTTCATAAAAAAAATGTTTGACTGTTCAGCCGGTTCCTGCCTCCTCCTTGCCCATTTTACCCTTGTTACATGGCCCTTTAAATGTCTGTTTCTGTGTCAAAATCGACTTATACATGGGGTAACCTCCTTGTGGTCACTATAATATGGTTCTCGCTCTCGGTGGGGTGTGTGGTGAGTTGTGCGTGGATGCCGTGGAGAATAGCATGAAGCCTCCACATGCTCTAGGTCTCCACAGTAACGTACTCAACAAGTCACGTGATAAGATGCGCGGATTGACGGTCTTGGACGCGGAGGCAACTGAGATTCGTCCTCCACCACCCGGATAGAGGCAAGTCACTACACCACCACGAGGACTTACAGCACATTGGGGCCCACTAGGTAGGCAGCTCACTAGTGTCTGGAACAGCTTGTCTGTTTGTGTGTGTGATGGTTAGTTTAACAGTATCATTCTTGCCAGATGCAGAAGCGGCGTGTAATCTGGTGAGCACCTCCTCAAGCTTCAAAAGAACACAAAAGTATAATTCAGTAGTCTAATAAATTATTCCATGAGACTCTTTATGGAATCTTACCTTATCGTCAGAAAAGTTTGTAGTCGAAGAATTGATGCATTTCTATGCCCAGCCTTATTTTTTGGAAAGTTTGAGGACCGGTTATATACCGGTATACCTTTTATCGCATGTCGTTTGCCGTCAGGTTAGGACACAGTGTGACTGTAGCTGCCTGTAGCTCCTCTATGTTTCTGTTTGATTTACAAGCAACTTATAAAAAAACAAGGCTGGGCACAGAAATGCATCAGTTCTTCAACTACAAACTCTTCAGACATGTTTAGTAAGTTCTGTTCTCTGTTTTGCATGCAGCTGTATCATGGTCTGTTCCTACAACATTCTGGGAATGTTTTTGGTTCCCAGAATGTTCCCAGAACGGACATTTGAACATTCTCTTTTAGGTGTTGGTTCACTGTCCTTTTCTGCATATTGCGGCGCCGGTTTTTGGTCAGTTCTACATAATGCGCCGGTTAATTTTAGCTTATCACGGCATGTTTCGCGGCCGACCCACTAGCCCGCTCAGTTCTCCCGATAGCCAGTCCGCCCCTGATCGACCACAAAGTGCGCCGGCCCACCGGGAAAATGCCCGGTATGACAGATTACCAGCCCAGCCCTGACTGGAGCGTTACTAAAATCACAATATTCTGCTTTAAACAGACATCCTGGAAGTTACTCGAGTGCTACTAGCAATTACAGAACTGAAGGTTGCTTTGGATATTTGAAACCCGGTTATATCTAAACCACTTCAGCTGTAATGAACTTCCATGAAATTCTGGAAGGCTTCCCGAGTTCAACTTTAAAGCTGTTTGTCCATTTGATTGCAAACCTTTGACCACTACAACTGTGAACAGTCAAATATTTCTCCACTTAAAGCACTTAAAGCAAATAAAGTTGGCTGATGTCGTTTTTCCAGTGCCTGAAAAACCCTCTCCAAATATCACTCAGATAAGTTTCTAAATGTAGCTACATTTGATGCTTTTGTTTAAGCGTGCACGCACACATTTTTACACATATGATGCAAGTTTGCTCACAAGAAAGTGAGTGTGTTTGGCAGGAAGCCAGACTTCACAGATGTACTTTCAGCCCACGTGAGAGTCAGACAAACAGTTCTCTTTCTGACTCGGGGAGGAACCACCAGAAAACAACGACACGTGTACTCCATCCAGGAACAAAACATACTGTACTGTCCCATCCTCATTTACATATCACTTATAGAACGTACATATGTTTTATGGGCTTAAAGCAACAGGGTTTTATTGACATGTAGATAGTGTCATTAACCTACAGAACTACATGTGCATGATGCTTTTGTACAACAACAGGAAGAATGTGAAGTCGTTGCTTGAATAAAATGAATCTGATGTTTGTATTGGGACATTATGTTCATGACAGTAAAGCCACTGAGAGAACATATTGATGTTTATATTGTAAAGAGTTTACACAATTGAGGTTAATGGAAATACAAAAATCACTGTATTATATTGGTTTTAATTTACTGTATTATAGTAACAAGACTCGAGAATTTGGGAATTACAAAAATATAAATAATATAAATTAAAAATAAATAATAATAATTAAAATAAAATGTCAGGATGCATTACAGCCATGAACATTTGTGTGGAAAATGTGCTTACACCAAAAATAAATAAATAAGATAAAATAAAATAAATATTTGTGCCTATTTTTTAAGATTTAGGCATTTCAGTTTAATAACAAAAATCCATTACAATTTAATTGTAATTTTTTATAAAATTAAATGAATAAATAATAAAATAATGCTTTTTTTTTTCTTAATGCAAAATATTAAATTTAATTACAATAAATATATATTCTGAAAGCAAAATATTTTGTGCATTTATTTATTGTATTTTTTGGGGGGTTTGATTGACATGAAATTAAAAGTAAGATTTTAATGGCCCTGAAAACAGACTTAATTTTCTTAATTAAAAATATGTTTTATTTGATTATTTAATGATTCATGTAATCTTACTGATCAAACTGGCTAATCCGAAAGTCTGCTAGCTCACTTGAGACGTCACACAGCTCACATAAACGACAACACATAGGGACTGTATCACCTATGGCACTTTTCCGCTGCATGTTACGGTTCGACTCGACTCTGCTTGATTTAATTTTCTGAGCTTGCATTTCCACTGCGGTTTAGTGCCGCCTCAATGTGGGCGGGATTATAGGCTGATCGTCATATTTGCGCCGCCTCTACTGTCGTGACAGCATCTTAAATCCGACACAAACATTACTGACCATAAACAATAACACAACCGCTAGCTGTTAGCGACTAGCTCATTGTGCTGTATAAAGCAGTTGTGCATGGTGATTTTACACAAGTGTAACAGTTAAATTGGTCTAGTTGTTTTAGAAACTTCCAGTAGCTGCTCAACTAAATAAAGTGAAGCTATCAAGCAGCGTATCGAGTTAACGTAACAAAACGTACCATCCTCCATCGAGGCTGAGTCCAGCGCACTCTCCCTCCCATTGCTCGTCGGTCTAGATAGCGTTACTTTTAAGTTTTGTTTAACTTCCCCTACACTGTTGGTAGGTCCGGTGGTAGCCGTGCGTGGCCAACAGTTGAGACACTTCCTGAAAGACTTTTTCTATGATGAACTCTTAGTTATGCTGCACTAGTCAGGTGTGCCGGAACCAGAAACACTTCTCATATTCCATAATCCTGTTTTAAAGTGAATGGCATCTACACTAATATTATTTGTTTCTGTGGCGGGGCGGAGGGCGGGTCATGATTCCGCACACCCGGCCCCAAATCAGGCTAGTCAGCCATCGCGAGGGATAAAGGCCGACCGGAGACGGCAGTGCAACAGAGAGAGATTTACGGGCAGCTGTCCGACACCTGTGTGTGTGTTTGTCTTTTTGGTTCAGATTTATATTAAACTATTATTTATATTGTCAAGCGGTTCTCGCCTCCTCCTTTCCATGAATCCCTTTACACTGGTGCCGAAATCCGGGAAGGAGGAGGGATGCGGCATAGTAGAGTACTCGCCGCTACCATCCAACCCAAAGGAGCAGTCGCGGCCATCCACCGGAGGACGGAGGAGCCCGGCCACCTGGAAGCGGAGGAATGGGAGGGGAGGAGGGGCTCCCAACCAACCGCCTGGAGCAGTCGCGGCCATCCGATGGAGGACGGAGGAGCCCGGCCGCCTGGAAGCGGAGGAACGGGAGGGGAGGAGGGGCTCCCAACCAACAGCCTGGAGCAGTCGCGGCCATCCGACGGAGGATGGAGGAGCCCGGCCGCCTGGAAGTGAAGGAACGGGAGGGGAGGAGGGGCTACCAACCAACCTCCTGGAGCAGTCGTGGCCATCAGCCGGAGGACGGAGGAGCCTGGCTGCTTGGAAGCGGAGGAACGGTAGTGGAGGAGGGGCTACCAACCAACCGCCTGGAGTGGTTACCGCAGCCAGGGGCGGGGGAGACCCCTACCGTCCACCAAAAATGCGGCGGGGCGTTCCGTCCACCAGGGTCCGGAGGTCTGCCTCCAATCCGCCCGGGGAGTCGCGGCTGTCATCCATTAGAGAGTGAAGGAGTAGCCGAGGACCAAAAACAGACTTCGTTTACTTAATGCAAAATCTCTCCTCTCAGATATTTTGGTGTAACATGAGCTGCACTTGTTTTTCACGAGATTCACACAATAATTAACCACATCCCAGGCGTTAGGACCCAGCGGGATGTGTACAGGGTTAGAAACGCCCTTTTGTGGAATACTGAACTGACAATCAACATCCCAGCTAGAACTGAAAAGAACAGAACATTCAGTGCTTTTATCCAAGAACATCTCCTCGGAAAATAAACGTCCATTTGTGAGTCTTTGGCCCATTGAGCGTCTCAGTCAAGGCACTCCAACATCCAAACAAGTGTCCAATTACATCAGCTGTTTTTGTCCTTTCAGAGTGTCCCTCCAGTTTCAACATCATACATCTTTTCTTTTATCTGCTTATTTCAACCTCAATGTAATAAATTCTTTTCAAGGCTATAATTGAGAGAGATTAGGTGAAATTAAGAGCGCTTGTTGGCTTGACTTTGTGTGTGTAGGGAGCTGCTCAACTCAAGGACAAAGAATGTGGGTCTTCTTTATCTCGGCACAGCTGCGTCCACCCCCACTTCATGCATTTCTACCCGCAGCACCGCAGTCAGCATGTGTGTTTACAGGCACGTCTCGCATGATGTGATCTCTTGGCCATTGTTTAAG
>NC_068308.1:39624216-39666716 GCF_025860055.1 Xyrauchen texanus | reverse complement strand
ACAGACTGCATAATGCATTAAAACATTTAATTTAGTAAAAACTCTTTTCATGTTTAACCTGCTTTAGTGTGGAAAAAACTTCACAGCAGAACACGGACTCTATCGGATCCAATCAAACTTTATTTATCAAACAAATTTGAGGCAAATTTTTACATACACACACACACACACACACACACACACACACACACACACACACACACACACACACACATACAGCACATATCACATCACTTTGTGGGTACCAAATGTCTCCATAGGGACTAGTCAATAGACATAATGGTTTTGATACTTGTACAAACATTTATATTCTATCCCCATAAGCCTAACCCTACCCTTAAACCTAAACCTCACAGTAAACTTACTGCATTTTTGACAATGTCAAAAATGCAGTAAGTTTAGTGTGAGGGTTAGGTTTAGGCTAGGTTTCGCTCATGGGGATAGAATATAAATGTTCCCACAAGTATCAAACATTCGATTTTACTATCCTTATGGGGACATTTAGTCCCCATAAAACATGGAAACACTACACACAATCACACACTCACACACACACTCACACACTCACAAACACACACACACTTACACACACACGCACTCACACACAATCACACACTCACACACAAACACACACACACACAAACACTCACACACAAACACTCACACACTCACACACAAACACACACACACATCACATACACACACACACACACACACACACACACACACACACACACACACACTCACACACAAACACACACACACTCACACACAAACACACTTACACACACATGCACTCACACACGATCACACACTCACACACAAACACACACACACACACACATCACACACAATCACACACACACACACACAAACAACATTTTTCTGTCTTTCGTCTGCTGAGCACATTAGCTGCACTGTGGGTGTGTGTTTGTGTATGTGTGTGTGTGAGTGTGTGTTTGTGTATCAGTGAGTGTGTGTGTATGTGTGTGTGTGTGTCTATGTGTGTGTATGTATGTGTGTGTGTGTGAGGCAACAGTGTTGGCCATTTGCCAGCTGTAATTACCCCCTCATAACAGACTGAGAGCTAGAGGGCAAATGACCCAATAAATGCTCTCATCAGAGTCGTCACAACAGAAGCTATTAAACAGGTATTTTATTACAGCATAAACTCTTTCCATAACAGTTTACATAACAGGTTTATGTGCGCTCCGCCAGCCGAATGTGCCTGAGTAAACAATTACAAAATATAATGTTTTCTGAGGGACAAACAGTCGGAGACCACAATGACAGATTTTGAAGAAAGCTTTGACGTAAAAAGGAAGAAACATTTTC
Source organism: Xyrauchen texanus (assembly GCF_025860055.1). Taxonomy (NCBI): domain Eukaryota; kingdom Metazoa; phylum Chordata; class Actinopteri; order Cypriniformes; family Catostomidae; genus Xyrauchen; species Xyrauchen texanus. The sequence goes on along the minus strand of NC_068308.1, from coordinate 39,665,381 downwards.
AGATTTCTAGGTCAGTCATCAGATGTACAGATGACACTAAACATGTTGACTCTTTATAGACGGTTGAAGCGCAGCAGATGCTGGACACACACACATATACACACATACACACACACACACACACACACAAACACACATAAACACACACACAAACACTCACACACACAATTTCCCACACTCAAACACAAACAAACACATACACACTCACACTCAAACACACAAACACACACACTCACTGATACACAAACACACACTCACACACAAACACACACGCACACACTCACTGCACTCACACAAACACACACATATACACACACACACACACACACACACACATACACACTCAAACACAAACAAACACACACATACACACACATCACACTCACACACACACACACACACTCACTGATACACAAACACACACTCACACACAAACACACACGCACACATACACACACTCACACACTCACACACAAACACACACACATATACACACATATACACACACACACACACACACACAAACACACATAAACACACACACAAACACTCACACACACAATTTCCCACACACAAACACACACACACACACACACATACACACTCAAACACAAACAAACACATACACACTCACACTCAAACACACAAACACACACACTCACTGATACACAAACACACACTCACACACAAACACACACGCACACATACACACACTCACACACTCACACACAAACACACACACAAACATACACACACACACACAAACACACACACACATACACACTCAAACACAAACAAACACATAAACACTCACACTCAAACACACACACACACACACACACAAACACACACACTCACTGATACACAAACAGACACTCACACACACACACACAAACACACACTCACACACAAACACCCACACACTCACACACAAACTCACACACTCACTGATACACAAACAGACACTCACACACAAACACACACACAAACACACACTCACACACACTCACACACAAACTCACACACTCACTGATACACAAACAGACACTCACACACACAAACACACACTCACACACAAACACACACACACACACACATAAACACACTCACACACAAACACACACACACACAAACACACACACACACACTAACACACATAAACACACACATACACACTCAAACACAAACAAACACACACACACATACACACTCAAACTCAAACACACACACACACACACACAAACACAAACACACATATGATTATTTATCTTTCAAACGAGTCCACACACAAGATAATCAGATGTATAGATCATTAGATAATCCACAATGATGACTCAATGATGCCTCAAATGACACAGAATGAAACTCATTCTGTGAAATCTCATGACTAAAATCATGTGTGCATGCTATGCAAACCTTTAGTCATTGTTGTGTTTGCATGTGTAATTAGTTCTTATGTACAATTATTATCTTTTATTTGTTTGGAGATGTTTTTGGACACTATGATCAATTATATTTGTAATGTTGTAACTTTTGATTGCTTTGTCGTATCAGCACAAACCTTTTCTCAGACACAGTCGACATGATTGAGAACAAAACAAAAGCAGTTTCTTGGCCTGTGAGTCTCAGAATGCATCATCATGTATATCATTAAAACATTTGAAACGTTTCCTTTACAGGGATCCCAAACACTTGACTTGTGTGTTTTATTTTGTTATAAGCCTTTACTTTTGGGGAAAGGTTACCCAAATAGTAGCATAATAGTAAAGCAATGATATTACAGTTATTTGACTCCACCCTCGAAACACTCTCGTATGCATCTCTGTCGTATTCTCAAAGATGTCAGTCAACATCCCCAAACAAGGTGTGGAGGGACAGATCGGTGAGATTTAATAGTTAGTAGCGATTCTGAACACATGTAGAAGCTGATGTTCAGTGTTTGTCAGTTATTGTGATGATGATGCGTCTCAAATTGTTTCTGCATCAAAATAAAAGTGCCTTTATGGGTGCAGAATGTTCTAGTAGTGTGATGTGGTTAGTACGATGTGTTCTGGCTGCGGTTGTTTGGGGTTTTATGGAAGTACATTCTGTGTGTGTGTGTGTGTTTGTGGTGTGGTACTGTACATTCAGTGATCACAGGTGCACCCAGCGACGCAGTGTCATCAGTGTCATCAGTGTCACCAGCATTGAGGTTTTGATCAGCTTTCGGAGGAAGCAGCCATTCACCCACTTCCTGTCTTTTGCAGTGAATGATGGTGAGGTGCAGGACGGGTTTCTGCGCTTCAGAGAGGACGTGCTGCAGCTCTGTGGGCAGGTGTGTCCGTCTGTGTGGACAGAATTTCCATTTAAAGTCAACATGAAATCAAAGTGGCCTCTATTTACTTTCTACATATCTGATCATATTGCGCACGCTTCATCGGTGCATGTTATTCCAAAGAAAAACATTTCTAACACAAAACAATGATAGTTTGGATAATTAGTCATAATGTCAAAGTGACAAAAGATAATCTGGTAAATGTTATTTCTTTATTTAGTGGCATTTATTTGTTAAATACTGCATATATCACAAGAAGCTATTATTAAAGCACTATTCAGGGTTCAAGACAAGTTATGCTCAATATAAATGCACTTACATTAATTCTTCTGTTAAAACTTGTGTATTATTTAAGCTGTAAAGTTGCTTTAATCATAGTTTATACAGGCGTTTAGGGTTTATGTCGTCACGTTGCCATGGCAACGAAGTTGTAAAATTGGCTCTAAGTTTAGGACAGATTTAAAGATGTATAGTAAGTGAATTTATCACACTGAAATCATGTTAACACACATATTGTTTACGTCTTGTGTAGGGATGCACTGATGTATCGGCCGCCGATATTTATCGGGAAATTAATGACCAAATTAAAAACATTGGCAAATTTTTTTAAGCATTAAAAACACTGATATGAAAAACCAATAGTTTGACATTGGTACTCTATGGTATCCATTAAGGCTGCAAGATTGATTGAGTTAAGTTTGATATCGCAATAATGTCTTGCGCGATTACAAAACTTGAAAAGCTGCGCTTAAAAATAGACTGAATCAGCACTTCAGTCAGTGCTGTGTAAGCAAGCAGCGCCCTCTAGCGGTCTGGAATGCATTTTCCATAATAATGTCTTGCGCGATTACAAAATCTTGAAAGGTTGCATTTAAAAATAGACTGAATCAGCACTTCAGTCAGTGCTGTGTAAGCAAGCAGCGCCCTCTAGCGGTCTGGAATGCATTTTCCATAATAATGTCTTGCGCGATTACAAAATCTTGAAAGGCTGCATTTAAAAATAGACTGTAATCAGCACTTCAGTCAGTGCTGTGTAAGCAAGCGGCGCCCTCTAGCGGTCTGGAATGCATTTTCCATAATAATGTCTTGCGCGATTACAAAAGCTTGAAAGGTTGCATTTAAAAATAGACTGTAATCAGCACTTCAGTCAGTGTTGTGTAAGCAAGCAGCATCCTCTAGCGGTCTGGACGGCATTTCCATTATAAGGTCTTGCGCGATTACAAAAGCTTGAAAGGTTGCATTTAAAAATAGACTGTAATCAGCACTTCAGTCTGAGCTGTGTAAGCAAGCGGCGCCCTCTAGTGGTCTGGACGGCATTTTCCATTATAAGGTCTTGCGCGATTACAAAAGCTTGAAAGGTTGCATTTAAAAATAGACTGTAATCAGCACTTCAGTCAGTGCTGTGTAAACAAGTGGCGCCCTCTAGCGGTCTGGAATGCATTTTCCATTATTCATTACACCACTATAGAATTTAAAAGGGCGTTTTGTTATTTTTAATTGATGTGGTTTATATTTCCGTGGAATTGCCCAACATAATATGTTTGCATAATATGAATGTGCTATATGGTCTATTATATACAGAACAAACATGTAAAATGTGAGTTCTGTTGTTCTGAACTGCAAAAATCTTGCATTATGCTATAATATTTAATTATTTTTCATTATTTTGTATCTTCTATTTATCATTCATTGTGGCTCTCTATAAATTTTGTCCTGTCATGTGTTAAACAGATCCAATCCATGTTCAGTGGAAATTACTTATTGTTAGAACTAAAGCTTTTGTACCTCTTTGTACATTTGTTCAACACAATTTCCTGAGCAAAACAGTAATCTGATGACAAAATAAGGTAAGTGGCAAAATAACTGCATTGGTATCAGCCAAAAGTTTTTTTGTTAAAATCAGTATCGGCCCAAATATTTCATATCGGTGCATCAATATTCTTGCGGCTATACTTTTGAAACAGATTTGTGCTTTTTTTTAAAGAAAAGGAGGGACGAGTCTAAATTTTTTTTTTTTTTTTTGTAATCAATATTATGCCACATATTCTGTCGAATGAGCTTCCTCCAGACAGAACTGGTGTAACTGAGTCAGGTTTGTAGGCCTCCTTGCTCACACACGCTTTTTTAGTTCTGCCCATCAGATTGAGGTCGAGGCTTTGTGATGCCGCTCCAATAACTTGACTTTGTTCTCCTTAAACCATTTTGCCACAACTTTTGAGGTGTGCTTGGGGTCATTGTCCATTTGGAAGACCCATTTGTGACCGAGCTTTAACTTCCTGTCTGATGTCTTGAGATGTTGCTTTAATATATCCACATAATGTTCCTTCCTCATGATGCTCATCTATTTTGGGAAGTGCACCCGTCCCTCCTGCAGCAAAGCACCCCCACAACATGATGCTGCACCCCCATGCTTCATGCTTGGGATGGTGTTCTTCGGCTTGCAAGCCTCACCCTTTTCGCCCCAAACATAACGATGGTCATTATGGCCATTTTGTTTCATCAGACCAGAGGACATTTCTCCAAAAGTCAGATCTTTGTCCCCATGTGCACTTGCAATCTGTAGTTTGGCTTGTTTATGGTGGTTTTGGAGCAGCGGCTTCTTCCTTGCTGAGCCTTTCAGGTGATGTCCATATAGGACTGGTTTTGCTGTGGATCTAGATACTCGTCCACCTGTTTCCTCCAGCATCTTCACAAGGTCCTTTGCTGTTGTTCTGAGATTGATTTGCACTTTTCACACAAACTATGTTCATCTCTAGGAGACAGAATGCGTCTCCTTCCTGAGCGGTGTGATGACTGTGTGGTCACATGGTGTTTATACTGGTGTACTATTGTTTGTACAGATAAACGTGGCACCTTCAAGCGTTTGGAAATTGCTCCCAATGATGAACTAGACTTGTGGAGGTCCACAATTTTTTTTCTGAGGTCTTGTCTGATTTCTTTTGATGTTCCCATGATGTCAAGCAAAGAGGCACTGAGTTTGAAGACAGGCCTTAAAATACATCCACAGGTACACCTCCTATCAGAAGCTAATTGGCTAATTGTCTAAAGGTTTGACATCATTTTCTGGAATTTTACAAGCTGCTTAAAGGCACAGTTAACTTAGTGTAATAAACTTCTGACCCACTGGAATTGTGATTATAGTCAATTAAAAGTGACACAATCAGTCTGTAAACAGTTATTGGATTAATTACTCACATCATGCACTAAGCAGACGTCCTAAACGACTCGCCAAAACTATAGTTTACTAATATGAAATCTGTGGAGTGGTTAAAAATGAGTTTTAATGACTTCAACCTAAGTGCATGTAAACTTCTAACTTCAACTGTAGATCAGAAACTATAAGACATCTCCTTAATATCCCCATTCCCCATAGTGATATAAATGTGGAGCATCTTTTTAAATGGATTTTAATATGTCTTGTGCAGGACTCAGGATGTGGATGTGAGTATATTTCAGCATCCAGCTAAACTTCACTTCACTATCGGCACTTTGGCTGTACTGAACGAACAGGAAGTGACATGATTTTCTTAATAGAAGATTGAAAGTCATTCCCATCAGGGATGGCATGAGGGAGTGTAAATGAGAGAATTTTCATTTTTGGGTGAACTAACTCTTTAATCAAGGCTAAATGCTAGATTTGTCAATATTTAGGGGTTAAAGCATGAAGTGCTGATTTTTATTGTTATTGTTCAGCCTTAAAACCGACCGTGCAGACCAAACCGTAAGGCCTAGAGCCATGAAACTTTGGGGAATGGTAGTATCCTGGCTGGCTACACATACGCATGGACTTGCCCCAATCGGCCAATGGGGGGCGCTATAGCAAAGCCAAATGCATTAATCACACACTCCACTATTATTGAAATTGTTGGCTCAAGACGAACATAATGGCTATCTCCGATTTCATTTCCGTCATACTTTTTTTTTGTTATTTCTGTCCTTGGCCATTCGCCCGATCGTAGCCAGACCAGTGCAGAAATATACTCTGGAATCCGATAATAGTTATTTGAAAAATTTTACTTTGCAACAGCACCAAAAAGTGCACATTTACGCAAATGCCTATAACTCTTGAACGGTTTGAGACATTATCACAAGACTAGGGAAACTTATGTTTGGGGTCAAAGTTGCGCATCTCAGCCACTCGGTGGCGCTATACCAATGACAAACATGAAAATAGCGGTAACTATGGAACCGTTGGTCCGAACAACTTGAAATTTGGCATGCAGTGTCTTTGTCCAAGTTTCCATCAAGGTTCATGAAGATAGTCGCATATCTGGAAAAACATGGCCGCCATCAACCAATAAACTTTCAGCAGCTATTTGACAAGGTTCAAAAAGGCAGATCGGAATGAAACTTGGTGTGCCTAATGGTCTCTTGGCCCACCACAAATGGGCCACCGGGAGGTGCTATTGCATTTCCAAGCATGTAAATGATTGTTTATTCTGCTGTTTTTCATACAGACACACATTATTCATATCACAGGAGAGCTCTCCTTATTCTAAACAACTTTGCGTCAAGAAACATTGGTGTCAATTAAATAGTTCATTAATAAAAAATAATAATAATACTTTTGCAAACTAGTCCTAGGCGAATAATGCAACAAGAGCTGCTGAAGTCGACTGATATTAGTAATAGATCTACTGATCTGTGTGTACACATAAAATCATGATGCTGACACCTTTATAAGGGTATTTTATTGACCTGTAGTTTTGCTCCAAAGTAATAGGCGAAAATAGTAATTTTGACCCCCCTCTACAAAATAATGGATTACTCTGTAAATATTGATCTATGGCATTTAACCCTTGTGCATTGTTCGTTTTAGACTCATACTTGTATTGTTCACTGTCAAATTTGACAGAAAACAATCAATGTGTTATTTATTTATTTTCATGAAAGAAATATAAAATCACTCACTTTACTTAATGTAAAAACACTGACAATTACACCATTAATTTGCATATGCAAATAGGCACATTTATGCTAATTTCACTAAGGTAATAACCTTCACTTCTTTAAGGTGGAACAGAAATTTGAGAGTGTGTCATGTATTGGGTGATGATTGCTGCCATCTGGTGCAATAAAAGAATAATGACACTTGAAAATCATGTCATGACAAAATAAATCAACCATGTTGACATCAGGCCGTCAGTGTGCTGTTTTCAATGAAGTAGTTGAGTAATGTTGTTCACTAAACACCACCGACCACTTATAAACAGAACATGTTCATCACTATCTGATTATATCAAGAGTATTTCGAAATTCAAGTACTTTTTTTGTGTGTGTGTGTCTAACCTCAAGTGTGTTTGAGCAGCAGAAACTACAAGTTGTTTTGCACACACTTGTCTGAATTTATTCACACGTTCACAGACTGCTTTCTAGAGCAGGAGCTGTTTATTCGGATGCAGAAGTGTGACGCCTGTTATCTCAAATGTCTTCATCATCACCCGATTGGACCACCTAGTGGTGAAGCCTTGTAACAGCAAGGGAAGATTGTGCATCGGCACTCTACTGCTTTTCCTGCAACGCACAAGGTTGAATTTTCAACCAAATTCGAACCACTGAAATGTGTAGGTGAATTTGCGAAGTAGGTGAATATTACCTGTTGAAAAATAAAGTGAATATTTTGGAACTTCGCTTTGGATGGTGAGTATTTGGGGAATTTTAATAATTAAAAATATCACAAACACACTCACTCACACACACTCACACACACACACACCAAAACACTCTGATAAATGTCAACAAGTTCTCTCTTTCTTTGTTTTCAGCAGGATACAATTTATTCATCAGTTGCCTAGTTATACATTATGCATTGTAAATATAAATATGACTACTATATATTGCATTTGTATTTTACATTTCACTAAATAGACATTCAGATAGACATTCACTAAAACATGGGTCCTCCGTGTTACTGTAACATGACACTAATTTAGATTACAAACCCAGAAGTGGCACTTTTCTCTCTGTAAACAATTATATGGGGTTTCTGATTTCTTAAAAATCTATCAGGGCAAATAAATGGCCGACATTGGGTGGGTCACTTCTGTCGGTGACCAGCAGGTGGCACTATACCATAAAAGAATGTGTCTGTTTGATGCTTTAACTTGGCATGTCAACACATGTCTTTGGATTGAAAGGAGCTGTGTAAATATTAAGACAAATCTCCACTGCACTCCACAGAAGACAGAAACTCAGTTACAGGTTTGGAACAGCATGAGAGTGAGTAAATGATTACAGTATTTTCATATTTGTGTGAACTTTATGCCTTTAATGACTGTAGAGCTGTAAAGCAGTGACGTCAATTTGTAGGCAAACATGGATGATAATTAACATGATAAATAAGTTCTGTGTTGGACGTTCCTTGTTTTTGTATTGAACATAAATCATACACAGTCAACCTCAATCAAAGTTGCCTTAAAAATGCATGCTGCTAACCCGTCACTAAAGAAGGACTACAATAGTCGGCCATTTTGTAACGCGTGTAGCTCACATGCTGAAGGGAGTTGTAGTCCTTAAGATCCATTTTGAAAAAAACTTTTGTCAAAATGGAATAAAAAAACAAAAAAAAAAACATGTTTATGTTCTAAAAACAATATGAAAGTCTCTAAGTAATTATTATTTTTTTTAACCACTGACCTTATTTTACTCATAAAAGCTAATTGAAACCGATATGAAATTCCTGAGGGAACCCATGTCTTGAAAATGCTCATCGTGTAACAGGTTTTTGGAGTACAACCTGAACAGCTCTATAGAAAGGATGCATTCAATTTGGTAAAATGGGTGAGAGTTGGTTTTTCGGGCATATGATAAACCCTCTCTCTCTCTCTCTGTGTGTGTGTGTTAAAGGTCAGGATGAAGTCTTTGAGTGTCTCCTGAGAAGATGAGACACTCGACACATCCAACACAGATCACGACTGCAGCAACACACTCTCTCTCTTTATCTCTCTCTCTCTTTATCTCTCTCTCTCTCTCTAAACACAGATGCTCATTTGTAAGTTAATTAGATTCAAGCTGTGATCTTCTCAACTCGTCTGAGAGAGAATTAAAAGCACAGAGGCTTATGGAAATGAAAGTGTGTGCAAGTCACCCTTTTAAAATGCTGTTTGATATTTCAGGTGTGTGACAGGATGTAATTAATGTCTGGTTATAAACAGACTGAATATGTTCATTCATTTCATCAGAACTGAAAAAGACACAACCGCATCGCTTTAATCCTTTATGCTCGGATGGGGCAGCCAGAAAAATAATCGCACCATAATAAGCTCTAGAAAAAAGATTTGTTCCTTTATCACATTCCATCACAATATACAGATGTGAACTGTAGGGGGCTCTAACACATTATACCCCTCACAGATGTGAACTGTAGGGGGCGCTCTAACACATTATACCCCTCACAGATGTGAACTGTAGGGGGCTCTAACACATTATACCCCTCACAGATGTGAACTGTAGGGGCTCTAACACATTATACCCCTCACAGATGTGAACTGTAGGGGGCTCTAACACATTATACCCCTCACAGATGTGAACTGTAGGGAGCTCTAACACATTATACCCCTCACAGATGTGAACTGTAGGGGGCTCTAACACATTTTACCCCTCACAGATGTGAACTGTAGGGGGCTCTAACACATTATACCCCTCACAGATGTGAACTGTAGGGGGCTCTAACACATTATACCCCTCACAGATGTGAACTGTAGGGGGCTCTAACACATTATACCCCTCACAGATGTGAACTGTAGGGGGCTCTAACACATTATACCCCTCACAGATGTGAACTGTAGGGGCTCTAACACATTATACCCCTCACAGATGTGAACTGTAGGGGTGCTCTAACACATTATACCCCTCACAGATATGAACTGTAGGGGCTCTAACACATTATACCCCTCACAGATATGAACTGTAGGGAGCTCTAACACATTATACCCCTCACAGATGTGAACTGTAGGGGCTCTAACACATTATATCCCTCACAGATGTGAACTGTAGGGGGCTCTAACACATTTTACCCCTCACAGATGTGAACTGTAGGGGGCGCTCTAACACATTATACCCCTCACAGATGTGAACTGTAGGGGGTGCTCTAACACATTATACCCCTCACAGATATGAACTGTAGGGGGCGCTCTAACACATTTTACCCCTCACAGATGTGAACTGCAGGGGGCGCTCTAACACATTTTATCCCTCACAGATGTGCTCGTCCATAGACATTCAGTCTAATGTTCAGTTCAAGCACCACCCTCATTATTTCATTGAATATCTCGGCCTCTGAGTGGACTACAAGCTCAATCTAGGGGTCATTAGAAAGCTGAGATCCTCCCCTTTGAGATTCATGATTCATAAAATTTTATCAATAGTCAAAAAGATATTTTTCCTGATGATTTGTTTAGCATTTTCCTTCTGTATGGCATATTTTATTCTGGACATCATAGATATAACATTGGACTATTCCCACAAAGAAGCTCACAGACAAGTAAACAATGGCTCATTTATTAGAAATCTGCCAAAGGTAAAAACATATATAACATTTTTAGCTATTTGGGGCTTAAAGCAGGAGTTATCGGAGCATAAATGTGAAGTTTGTATTTGATGACTTAGAAAAATCATATTTCACTTAGGGATTATTTTACAAATCTTTCAAACTGTGGAAAAAAAAATCTTTCTCAAAGCTTTCATTTGATATATGACTTGTCTATTTATGTGCTACATGAAGGACTTTTATTTTGATATAAATATTTTTACCCCCATTACCTCTAGGGGGCGCTAATTTTCAACGCGAATGGGAAGTGAATTGGTGGATATCTCTGAAAAGTTCTGATTCTAAGCTTTCAAATTACTTAAGTATACGGAGAATTTAACGCAAAAGTTTTGTTGCGATATAGTGTCGTTTCCCCATCACTGCCAGTGCTCACGGCCACGGAGGTCATTCCCCTGTCACTGCCAGTGTTCATGGAACACACAGAGGTTGTACCCTGTCACTGCCAGTGTTCATGGCAATGGAGGTCATTCCCCTGTCACTGCCAGTGTTCATGGAACACACAGAGGTTGTACCCTGTCACTGCCAGTGTTCACGGCCATGGAGGTCGTTCCCCTGTCACTGCCAGTGCTCACGGCCATGGAGGTCATTCCCCTGTCACTGCCAGTGTTCACGGCCATGAAGGTCATTCCCCTGTCTTTGCCAGTGTTCATGGCCATGGAGGTCGTTCCCCTGTCACTGCCAGTGTTCACGGCCATGGAGGTCATTCCCCAGTCTCTGCCAGTGTTCACGGCCATGGAGGTCATTCCCCTGTCACTGCCAGTTTTCACGGCCATGGAGGTCACTGCCAGTGCTCATGGCCACGGAGGTCACTGCCAGTGCTCATGGCCACGGAGGTCACTGCCAGTGCTCATGGCCACGGAGGTCACTGCCAGTGCTCATGGCCATGGAGGTCGTTCCCCTGTCACTGCCAGTGTTCACGGCCATGGAGGTCATTCCCCAGTCTCTGCCAGTGTTCACGGCCATGGAGGTCGTTCCCCTGTCACTGCCAGTGTTCACGGCCATGGAGGTCGTTCCCCTGTCACTGCCAGTGTTCACGGCCATGGAGGTCATTCCCCAGTCTCTGCCAGTGTTCACGGCCATGGAGGTCATTCCCCTGTCACTGCCAGTTTTCACGGCCATGGAGGTCACTGCCAGTGCTCATGGCCACGGAGGTCACTGTCAGTGCTCATGGCCACGGAGGTCACTGCCAGTGCTCATGGCCACGGAGGTCACTGCCAGTGTTCACGGCCACGGAGGTCATTCCCCTGTCACTGCCAGTGCTCATGGCCACGGAGGTCATTCCCCTGTCACTGCCAGTGCTCATGGAGGTCATTCCCCTGTCACTTCCAGTGCTCATGGCCACGGATGTCATTCCCCTGTCACAGCCAGTGTTCACAGCCACGGAGGTCATTCCCCTGTCACTTCCAGTGCTCATGGCCAAGGAGGACATTCCCCTGTCACTTCCAGTGCTCATGGCCACGGAGGTCGTTCCCCTGTCTCTGCCAGTGTTCACGGCCATGGAGGTCGTTCCCCTGTCACTGCCAGTGTTCACGGCCATGGAGGTCATTCCACTGTCTCTGCCAGTGTTCACAGCCATGGAGGTCATTCCACTGTCTCTGCCAGTGTTCACGGCCATGGAGGTCATTCCCCTGTCACTACTAATGTTCATGGAGGTCATTCCCCTGTCACTGCCAGTGCTCATGGCCACGGAGGTCATTCCCCTGTCACTGCCAGTGCTCATGGCCACGGAGGTCATTCCCCTGTCACTGCCAGTGCTCATGGCCATGGAGGTCATTCCCCTGTCACTGCCAGTGCTCATGGAGGTCATTCCCCTGTCACTTCCAGTGCTCATGGCCATGGAGGTCATTCCCCTGTCACTTCCGGTGCTCATGGCCATGGAGGTCATTCCCCTGTCACTTCCAGTGTTCACGGCCATGAAGGTCATTCCCCTGTCACTGCCAGTGCTCATGGCCATGGAGGTCATTCCCCTGTCACTGCCAGTGCTCATGGCCACGGAGGTCATTCCCCTGTCACAACCAGTGCTCACGGCCACGGAAGTCATTCCCCTGTCACTTCCAGTGCTCACGGCCACAGAGGTCATTCCCCTGTCACTTCCAGTGCTCACGGCCATGGAGGTCATTCCCCTGTCACTTCCAGTGCTCACGGCCATGGAGGTCATTCCCCTGTCACTTCCAGTGCTCACGGCCATGGAGGTCATTCCCCTGTCACTTCCAGTGCTCATGGCCACGGAGGTCATTCCCCTGTCACTTCCAGTGTTCACGGCCATGAAAGTCGTTCCCCTGTCTCTGCCAGTGCTCACGGCCACGGAGGTCATTCCCCTGTTACTTCCAGTGCTCATGGCCACGGAGGTCATTCCCCTGTCACTTCCAGTGTTCACGGCCATGAAAGTCGTTCCCCTGTCTCTGCCAGTGCTCACGGCCACGGAGGTCATTCCCCTGTCACTTCCAGTGCTCATGGCCACGGAGGTCATTCCCCTGTCACTTCCAGTGTTCACGGCCATGAAAGTCGTTCCCCTGTCTCTGCCAGTGCTCACGGCCACGGAGGTCTTTGCTTTTTTGATGAACATGCTGGTTGAATATTGTTTGTAGTGTGTGTCTCACACAAACACACACACACACACACACACACACACACACACTCGCACTCTCACTCTCTCTCTCTCTCTCTCACACACTCGCTCACTCACACACACTCACACTCTCTCTCTCTTCTATTTCAATTTAAAAGTAAAAATTAAATTAAAACAAGGTGCCAGGTAATTAATAAAATAAAAAACTAACGCTATACAAAATAAAATAAATTATGAACATAAGAAAATAAAAGTCTCTCACATACGCGCGCACACTATCTCTCTCTCTCTCACACACATACGCGCGCACACTATCTCTCTCTCACACACACATACGCGCGCACACTATCTCTCTCTCTCTCTCTCACACACATACGCGCGCACACTATCTCTCTCTCTCACACACATACGCGCGCACACTAGCTCTCTCTCTCTGTCTCACACATACGCGCGCACACTAGCTCTCTCTCTCTGTCTCACACATACGCGCGCACACTAGCTCTCTCTCTCTGTCTCACACATACGCGCGCACACTATCTCTCTCTCTCTCTCTCTCTCTCTCTCTCACATACGCGCGCACACTATCTCTCTCTCTCTCTCACATACGCGCGCACACTATCTCTCTCTCTCTCTCTCTCTCTCTCTCTCTCTCTCTCTCTCTTCCCATCATTCTTCAGTCCGTGCGTCACCTGAGCAGAGTTCAGCTCGTCTCGTCGGCTCTCAGTGGTGTTTGTTCGGGAGAATATGATCATCATGAGAGGTTCCGTTGTTCTTCAGCTGCTGCTCGTGATTTTGAGCGCGGGAGACGCGCGAGAGAGCGTCGGGAATTTCATGGAGGATGCGCGCGAGAACGGGCAGTTCAGCCGCACCGTCAAACACTGGAACCGCTTCAGAGACGTGAGTGTCAATAACCGACAACTCTTGGCCAGAATTTCGAATTTTTAGAATTTCGAATTTCGAATGTTGGTAAATCGGATCTTTTAAAGATGTTTAGCAGATGTTTTATTATATTGTGACGCATTCCAGACGAAAATATCTAAAACAGACATATCGGAGATGGACAGTATCATGGAATTGATTTAACACGCGTTAACTCCTATAGCGGGGCAAGTTGTCACAGGGAACCGGCTGTGCCTGTGTATTGACTTTGTTTACAATATGAAATACCATCTAAAGTAAGAAAATAAGCCATCTTCCACAACATCTTGTGCCATTACAAAATATAATGACATTGGAAATCTAGTTTGGAGGAGAAAATTAATAATAATAATAATAATAAAAATACCCAAATGTTTTGATATAGGTGTTTAAAACTGACATAAAAGTCAAAACATTGGATTATTGATGCATAACCTTATATTTGTGACAACTTCCCCATGTGACAACTAGCCCCAGTCTCCCCCTCTCTGCTACAAACGTCATAAAATGTCACTTTTTTGTTACCATTAATTTTGCTTTGACTCCTGTTTCAGTGTTGCATGCATTGTTTTGGTAGTCAATCCGTTCCTCGCACAAAGCTATCATATGCCTTCAGAGGACTTGGCATATAGCACACGAGTGACAGAAAAGCTGCATGAAGGTTCTTTAAAAATTAAAAAAAATTAAATGACCAAATTATCATTTTTGGGTGAACTGTTGCTTTAAGGATATATATGATTGCAGGGGTACGTGCTCACATTTTATATTCATATGTATTCAAATGTATTTGCGATCAATATCTATCGAATGGCCACACAAAAATGAGTTTTTCCGAAGGTTGTACAGGGAAACATTCCCAGTCGCTGTTGGGAAGAGTCGGATACGGTAGGTGAAGTCTCGTCGGCTCCCTCAGGTCCTCCTGTCTGGATGAGTTTGCCATGCAGAGACAGAAACTGCTTATTTATTTGAGAAAGACACCATGGGACGCGTCATTCTCAGTGCGAGACTGACTGTGGTGACAGGTGAGGACCAGATGTGTGTGTGTGTGTGTGTGTGTGTGTGTGTGTGTGTGTGTGTGTGTGTGTGTGTATTTATTATCAGTCAAATAGATATTTGATGTTGCGTATAAAGAACTCGGTTTTTGCACGATCGTCACTCTGGAAAGTTGAACCCGAATGTGTGGAAGCCCTGAACCGCACTGAGAAATGTTTTTTTCACTAGGTGAATAAAATGTCAAAAAATAAAAAATAAAAAAAATTTGTTTTTAATAAAGCTTAAAAAAAAAAAAAACCGACCTTAAAAAAAGTATTTTTATTTATTACCCTCTTTATTATTTTTTTCAGTCTAAAAGTTTGATTTTCTCAAAAAAAAAAAAAAAATAAATAATAATAATAATATCTATTTATTATATTCTAAAAATATTTTCTGTCTAAACAATTTTTTTTTCTCAGATTTTTTTTTTTGTCTCCCAAGTTTTTTTTTTCAAGACACAACACAGCGATAGGCGTTGCAACTTGAAAGACGTCTATCTAGCGCATGTTTACATAGGCCAACACATTTTAAAAAGGACAATATCAATAGCAGCATGGATATTCTCAGTGGTGAATGACATCAAACAGTCAGAAATGACTCCCGTTGTTACACTTGACAACGAATGCCAAATGAAACAAATGTAACCTGAGGTATATTCATTTTAATTGTGGGATTTAATGTACAAGTAGACTCACACACATTAGACATCCTGATACAAGAGAAAAAAAAAAATGTTGGACAGAATTTTATTTTTTTTTTTTTTTTTTGTAGAAATTAAACATTTTAGACCAAAAAATTATTTTAGAGATAATTTTTTTTTTTGAGAGAGAGAGAGACAAAACACTTTTAGAGAGAGAAAATATAACCACACCCTCATTTATGTAGGGTGCTTTCAGATGGTCCCTAACCACACCCTCATTTATGTAGGGTGCTTTCAGACGGTCCCTAACCATACCCTCATTTATGTAGGGTGCTTTCAGACGGTCCCTAACCACACCCTCATTTATGTAGGATGCTTTCAGACGGTCCCTAACCACACCCTCATTTATGTAGGGTGCTTTCAGACGGTCCCTAACCACACCCTCATTTATGTAGGATGCTTTCAGACGGTCCCTAACCACACCCTCATTTATGTAGGGTGCTTTCAGACGGTCCCTAACCACACCCTCATTTATGTAGGATGCTATCAGACGGTCCCTAACCACACCCTCATTTTATGTAGGGTGCTTTCAGACGGTCCCTAACCACACCCTTATTTATGTAGGGTGCTTTCAGACGGTCCCTAACCACACCCTCATTTTAAGTTGGGTGCTATCAGACGGTCCCTAACCACACCCTCATTTATGTAGGGTGCTTTCAGACGGTCCCTAACCACACCCTCATTTTATGTAGGGTGCTTTCAGACGGTCCCTAACCACACTCTCATTTTATGTAGGGTGCTTTCAGACGGTCCCTAACCACACCCTCATTTTATGTTGGGTGCTTTCAGACGGTCCCTAAACACACCCTCATTTTATGTAGGGTGCTTTCAGACGGTCCCTAACCACACCCTCATTTTATGTAGGGTGCTTTCAGACGGTCCCTAACCACACCCTCATTTTATGTAGGATGCTTTCAGACGGTCCCTAACCACACCCTCATTTATGTAGGATGCTTTCAGACGGTCCCTAACCACACCCTCATTTATGTAGGATGCTTTCAGACGGTCCCTAACCACACTCTCATTTTATGTTGGGTGCTTTCAGACGGTCCCTAACCACACCCTCATTTATGTAGGGTGCTTTCAGACGGTCCCTAACCACACCCTCATTTATGTAGGATGCTTTCAGACGGTCCCTAACCACACCCTCATTTATGTAGGATGCTTTCAGGCGGTCCCTAACCACACCCTCATTTATGTAGGGTGCTTTCAGACAGTCCCTAACCACACCCTCATTTATGTAGGATGCTTTCAGATGGTCCCTAACCACACCCTCATTTATGTAGGGTGCTTTCAGACGGTCCCTAACCACACCCTCATTTTATGTAGGGTGCTTTCAGACGGTCCCTAACCACACCCTCATTTTATGTAGGGTGCTTTCAGACGGTCCCTAACCACACCCTCATTTTACGTAGGGTGCTTTCAGACGGTCCCTAACCACACCCTCATTTTACGTAGGGTGCTTTCAGATGGTCCCTAACCACACCCTCATTTTATGTAGGGTGCTTTCAGACGGTCCCTAACCACACCCTCATTTATGTAGGGTGCTTTCAGACGGTCCCTAACCACACCCTCATTTATGTAGGATGCTTTCAGACGGTCCCTAACCACACCCTCATTTATGTAGGATGCTTTCAGACTGTCCCTAACCACACCCTCATTTTATGTAGGGTGCTTTCAGACGGTCCCTAACCACACCCTCATTTATGTAGGGTGCTTTCAGACGGTCCCTAACCACACCCTCATTTATGTAGGATGCTTTCAGACGGTCCCTAACCACACCCTCATTTTATGTATAAAATATATATATATATATATAATTTTTTTTTTGTTTGGGAGGAGATAAGCTCAGGATGGCACTAAGAGTCCTAATAAAATATTTTTCATAGAGTGAAATTGTTTTCCGCAGTGCTGTTCAGGGCTTGCGTACAAATGAATATATTGACACTGAGAGTGAATACTGTGTGAAAAATCAACAGCAGCTCAGTGTTCACACATGATGTTGATCTTTCAAGAGCTTCTGCACAGCAGCCAGATGTCAGAACATTCACGCTGGTCAAAGGGGAAAACTGGAGTGTTATATCAGTTTAATTATGCTGAGTCTGATGCATTATGATGCAGTCATCAAACACTTGCCATATGACAGTCTGGTGATATTTTCTGACGCTAATTATGTGTGTGAGTGCATGTGAATGCTGCCCTTATCTGACATGTTTATATTCACACCCCTATTACTGTAAACACACTCATTTACCTTTGTGCTACTCTTCCTTACAGTAGCAAACTTGTGCGTATCTAGAATGCTTGTTTTATTTCGTTCTTTTTGACCGCTAGAGGCAGCGCTTCACACTGGATATTATCTCTCTTCGCACATGCACAGGTCGAGTCTAAAATCAACAAAGTCTCCCGTGACCCAGGATGATGCGGGGTCCTCCCTTATTGTCTGTCCCTATAATCTTCTCGCTAATGCATGCGTGCAAGTATTGCAGGCCATAAAATGTCATTTAAAAACATTGGAATCTGTCCTTCGCAGCCTCGCAACAAAACAGTTTGTTGGGGTCTTGTAATGCATCCTCCAGAGGCTGTGGTGGATTGCAAGCTGAAAAAAAGTATGTGAACCCCTAGGCTAATGACATCAACAAAAGCTAATTAGAGTCAGGACCCTTGGATTTAATAACTGGTTGATTCTTCTTTGGCAGCAATAATCTCAATCAAGCCTCTCCGGTAGAGGTGGTGTTTCTCTTGAGGTCATTCCACAGCATCTCTATTGGGTTAAGGTCTGGGCTCTGACTGGGACACTCCAAATGTGAATTTTCTTTTTTTGAAGCCATTCTGTATTGGATTTACTTCGATGTTTAGGGTCATTGTCCAAAAAATTTTTCCAGTATCGTTGTAGAGTGTCAAGGTGGTCTTTGGCAAACTTCAGGTGTGCAGCAATGCTTTTGTTGGAAAGCAGCGGCTTCCTTCATGGTGTCCTGCCTTGAACACCATACCTGTTTAATGTTTTCCGTATAGTAGACTTATGAATGTTAACCAGTTCCAATGATTCCTTCAAGTCTTTATCTGTCACTCTAGGGTTCTTCTATACCTCATTGAGCATTCTGCGGTGTGTCCTTTGAGTCATATTGACTGGACGGCCCCTTCTAAAGAGAGTACCTATAGTACTAAATCAACTCCATTTATAGACAGTTTGTCTAACTGTGGACAGATGAATATCTAACGGCCACTTCTAGAGAGAGCACCTATAGTACTAAATCACCTCCATTTATAGACAGTTTGTCTCACTGTGGACAGATGAATATCTAACGGCCACTTCTAGTGAGAGTACCTATAGTACTAAATCATCTCCATTTATAGACAATTTGTCTAACTGTGGACAGATGAATATCTAACGGCCACTTCTAGTGAGAGTACCTATAGTACTAAATCATCTCCATTTATAGACAGTTTGTGTAACTGTGGACAGATGAATATCTAACGGCCACTTCTAGTGAGAGTACCTATAGTACTAAATCACCTCCATTTATAGACAGTTTGTCTATCTGTGGACAGATGAATATCTAACGGCCACTTCTAGTGAGAGTACCTATAGTACTAAATCATCTCCATTTATAGACAGTTTGTCTAACTGTGGACAGATGAATATCTAATGGCCACTTCTAGTGAGAGTACCTATAGTACTAAATCATCTCCATTTATAGACAGTTTGTCTATCTGTGGACAGATGAATATCTAACGGCCACTTCTAGAGAGAGTACCTATAGTACTAAATCACCTCCATTTATAGACAGTTTGTCTATCTGTGGACAGATGAATATCTAACGGCCACTTCTAGTGAGAGTACCTATAGTACTAAATCATCTCCATTTATAGACAGTTTGTCTAACTGTGGACAGATGAATATCTAACGGCCACTTCTAGTGAGAGTACCTATAGTACTAAATCACCTCCATTTATAGACAGTTTGTCTATCTGTGGACAGATGAATATCTAACGGCCACTTCTAGTGAGAGTACCTATAGTACTAAATCATCTCCATTTATAGACAGTTTGTCTAACTGTGGACAGATGAATATCTAACGGCCACTTCTAGTGAGAGTACCTATAGTACTAAATCATCTCCATTTATAGACAGTTTGTCTAACTGTGGACAGATGAATATCTAACGGCCACTTCTAGTGAGAGTACCTATAGTATTAAATCATCTCCATTTATAGAAAATTTGTCTAACTGTTGACAGATCATAGGTCTGATGAGATCTCTTGGTCCACGTCAGCAGATGCTTCTTGTGAATAGCAAACTCAAAATGTTTTTCCAAGTCAAAGTAGCTCTAACCCACACCTCCAATCTCGTTTCATTAACTGGATGCCAGGTTTGCCAACTCCTGACTCTAATTAGCTTTTGTTGACTTCATTAACATATAGGTTCACATACTTTTTCCAACCTACACTGTGAATGTTTGAATGATTTGTTAAATATGTGCAAGAACAATACAAGAATTTGAGTGTTATTTGTTACAACAGATTGTGTTTGTTCATTAATGTAACTTAAATGAAGTTCAAACCAGATTTTAAGACAACTTTATGCAAATATGCAGGTAATTCCAAAGGGTTCACATAATTTTTCTTCCCAGTGTATTTATTGGTACATGGTGCATACTACAACTTCAAAATCAGTCAAACATTTGTTATGACTGGAATCTGGTGTCTTAGACCTTTTTGATGCCAAGGACCCCAAATTTGACGATCCCCTTGCGATGAACCCAATGTGTTCATGATAGAGTACATGATATTAAATAATTAAATAATTGGCTTTTATGTAATCATTGTATTAAAGACAAATTAAATTCTTAATATATAATCTGGGAAATATTTACTTCTTATTAATTGGACAGGTTACTCGCCTCAATCCGGGTGGCGGAGGACGAGTCTCAGTTGCGTCCGCTTCTGAGACCGTCAATCGGCACATCTGATCACGTGACTCGTTGTGCATCCGCGGAGACTCACAGCATGTGGAGGCTCATGCTACTCTCCACGATCCACACACAACTCACCACACGCCCCATTGAGAGAACCACTAATCACCACCACGAGGAGGTTACCCCATGTGACTCTACCCTCCCTAGCAACCGGCCCAATTTGGTTGCTAAGGAGACCTGACTGGAGTCACTCGCGACTCCAGGTGTGATAGTCAGCGTCAATACTCGCTAAATCTACCCAGCCCCCTGTTTCTTCATTGTTGCATTTTTTTGTTAAAATTTTACTATTTAAAATATTTTTGTGGCTCCATAGTGCAATTGACCCTACTGTAAGGACCAGCTTAACCAGCATGGAGTTCCTATTCTGGTCTAGGCTGGTTTATGATGGTCAGTGCTGGTTTAGTGCTGGTCTAGCTGGTGGACCAAAAGCAGGGTCGAGTCACGATGACCGTCTTTTGACATTACCTCACCCGTCAAAGTATAAGGAGTGGGTTGAAGACATGAAGCGATGGCCCCATATTAGTATCATTAATGTTTATTTATGACAGCCAACACCTGCACGATTAAATATTTTGAAAACATTATCTGGTTTATGTGAGTCACAGTGTGGAAGCTGACTCCTGTAAGCTGCTGACTGATGCTCCTGTCAAACTACTGGCGGTTTTTGCTTAATGAGATTTAAATCTCAAACCTCATAACAGATTCCAACACGATTAGCTGAAGCTGCTGACTGCAGACAACCATCACTCAAACAGTTCAACATGGACTGATTAATATCTGTGTTGAAACATTGATTGATTGATTAATAGATCTGCACTGAACCAACACTGTAATTAATAACCGACCGATTCCAGAGAGAGTCGTGCACCTAATCACGATAAATGCTAATGGGCTTCTTGCACCGATGGGTCTTTGACAGTGAAATCTAGGAAACGTACTGAGAAAGACTTGTTGAGACTACAGTGCGTACATTAATTGAAACTATGATGTATGAGTTTTATGACCGTGTGCAACATCGTATTTAATTTTCACGAGAGCGCAATTTTCGTGCCAGTTGAATGCGCATTGGGCGTGGGTGGGAGTGTTTGCGCCGTTTGTGGGTGCATGCACGCAAACTTTGGGTGTGTTGTATGCTAATGAAGTGCCGCTAATCGCAGTTTTCTATTTTCTTGAGAAATAGGTCATTGTGCTAAGACGTTTCAGCGGCACGTTTGGTTTCAGTGCAAAGCCTAAACTCAAATGTGCCGGTGGAAGAAGTTCAAAAATGATTTATTTATTTATTTATTTATTATTGGGGGGATTTTCTCCCCAATGTTGGAACGCCCAATTCCCAATGCGCTCTAAGTCCTTGTGGTGGCGTAGTGACTCGCCTCAATCCGGGTGGCGGAGGACGAATCTCAGTTGCCTCCGCGTCTGAGACCGTCAAGCCACGCATCTTATCACGTGACTCGTTGAGTGCGTTACCATGGAGACGTAGCGCGTGTGGAGGCATCACGCTATTCTCCACGGCATCCACGCACAACTCGCCACACGCCCCACCGAGAGCGAGAACCACATTATAGCGACCATGATGAGGTTACCCCATGTGACTCTACCCTCCCTAGCAACCGGGCCAATATGGTTGCTAAGGAGACCCGGCTGGAGTCACTCAGCACGCCCTGGATTCGAACTCACGACTCCAGAGGTGATAGTCAGCGTCAATACTCGCTAAAGCTACCCAGACCCCCTAGTATGATTTTAGTAACCAATTCGCTAATTTGATTCCTGTGTCACTGTCATAGAAATATGCCTGACATTCAACGAGGACGCAGTTAACACTTGACCCGGCCCATTAGCGCTTTGCATGAACGATTTCGCCAAACCCACTTCCAAACTTCATGGCAATGCCCATGGACTTTAAAATAGTACCCTGTGTGTATGTGTGTGTGTTGCTATTATCAAGGGGTAGTGCTAGGATAAATTAAGTTATTCCTTAATGTATAAGTGGAAATGAAGTCTGCTGCATGACAGGTTTACCGATGTAGATTATAAATAGAAGAGAAGGAGTTGATCTGAGATTCAGAAGCCGAATTTTGCTTGTTTTTACACTGACGTGTCTATATGCGTCAGAGCGCACAGTAGGTGTTGAAGTCTGCTCCTGGGTTTTGTGTGAGATAAGAACCTCAAATGGAAAACTGGGCAATTTTTGTGTTTTCTGAATCATTCACGGTGAGTATGTATTTGAGAATTAAACATGCAGAATTAACTCTCTTTCCTCTTAGTGTTATTATAGTATTCATTCTTTTAGTTTTTATATTTTTATAAAATGCGCTCCAAGTCCTCGTGGTGGTGTAGTGACTCGCCTCATTCCGGGTGGTGGAGGACGAATCTCAGTTGCCTCCGCATCTGAGACGTCAATCTGCGCATCTCATCACGTGACTTGTTGAGCTTGTTACCATAGAGACGTAGCGCGTGTGGAGGCTTCACGCTAATCTCCGCGGCATCCACGCAAAACTCACCATGCACCCCAACGTGACTACCCACCAATCCGGGTGGCGGAGGATGAATCTCAGTTGCCTCCGCGTCTGAGACCATCGATCCACACATCTTAACACACACGTAAATCTCTCTCTCCCACACTGCCGTCTCCAGTCGGCCTTTATTCCTCTCTGAGGCTTGATTAGCTTGATTACGGGCCGGGTGTGTAGCATCACGACCCGGCCCGCCTCTCCGCCCTGTCACATTCCTCCCTCGTTTTCTCAGGCCGGGGAGCCCCCGGCATGATGTACACCCCCACCCTTTTCCTGGGGAGGGGCGTGCCTAACGCCCCATCTGCTGGCAGGTCATCCCCGTCTACCTGGATGAGGGAGGGGACAAGGGGAGGGAAACAAAACGAAGTGTGGCACCTATACGCCGTAACGGCGATCGACCCAAATTATCAAAAACATTTTAAAGAGAGGGAAAAGGCCAACACGGAGCGGCAGGGCCGTAGCTTGGTCCTCGGCCACTCCTCCACCCTCTAATGGACGACAGCCACGCCTCCCTGGATGGATCAGACGCAGACCTCCGGCCCCTGGCGGACGGAACACCCCGCCACGTTTTTGGTGGACGGCAGGGTTCTCCCCCACCCCTGGCAGCGGTAACTGCTCCAGACGGTTGATTGGGAGCCCCTCCTCCCCTCGAGGTCGGCGACTGTTCCTCTGCTTACAGGATGCCGGGCTCCTCCGTCCTCTGGCGGATGGCCGCAGCTGCTCCGTAAAGCACATAACTGGTAATCATAAGGTTGCTGGTTCGATCCCCACAGTCACCACCATTGTGTCCTTGAGTAAGGCACTTAACTCCAGGTTGCTCCGGGGGGATTGTCCCTGTAATAAGTGCTCTGTATAATACATTGGTACTCAGAAGGTTGCTGGTTTGATCCCCACAGTCACCACCATTGTGTCCTTGAGTAAGACACTTAACTCCAGGTTGCTCCGGGGGGATTGTCCCTGTAATAAGTGCACTGTATAATACATTGGTACTCAGAAGGTTGCTGGTTTGATCCCCACAGTCACCACCATTGTGTCCTTGAGTAAGACACTTAACTCCAGGTTGCTCCGGGGGGATTGTCCCTGTAATAAGTGCTCTGTATAATACATTGGTACTCAGAAGGTTGCTGGTTTGATCCCCACAGTCACCACCATTGTGTCCTTGAGTAAGACACTTAACTCCAGGTTGCTCCGGGGGGATTGTCCCTGTAATAAGTGCACTGTAAGTCACTTTGGATAAAAGCGTCTGCCAAATGCATAAATGGAAATGTAAATGTATACAGGCATGGCAAAGCTTTCTTTGCACTTTTTACCCTATGTTATTATAGGAACAGTTCACCCAAAAATGTACTAAATGTTTAAAACCCGTATGACTTTATTTTCTGGAACACAAAAGGAGATGTTTGGCAACAGTGTGTGTGGCAAAAGAGATGCAGTGAAAGTGAATGGTTACCTAAAATCTCCTTTTGTGTTCTATGGAAGGAAGGAAATAGCCATACAGGTGAGGGTGAGTAAATTATTAATTTTTAGTTGAACTAAGGGTCTGTTCAGGACAATATGTTAATGCGGCAGTGTATACACAAACACTGTTTCACGGCTGACATGATGGAGTCAGGAATAAATGACAATGGACTGTTAAATGCAATCCGTTGTACACCGTTATGCAGTCAAGAACCGGAACTACTTCATAGTTGTGCGCTTACTGGATCATAATTGCACACCTTAGAATGTCTGTCAACCAATCAGAATCAAGCATTCAACAGACCCGTGGTATAATTCTTAATGATGCATCTGCTCGCAGCATCTGACCTGTAAAACTTTCATCATGAGGAACCTTTCCCCTCCACAGCTCGCAGTAACGTGACGACTCTATTTAAATCCAGCACACACACTGAAAAGGAAAGATGAGTCAAGCCCGCATATGCTTGCAGTCTGACAGCAGGGGATTGTGGGTAATTGCTCTTGCCCAGGGCAATGTGGTCAGTGTGTTTGCCCTCCACTGCATCACTAACACAGGCTAGAGGGTCTGTTTGAAGGACGTTTCCAAACAGAAAATACAGATGCACATGCTGAAATGCTGTTCACAACCCATTTTATTTCTACTATCTGAAATATTTCCTAGTGAAAATGAATATTCAGTGAGAGAAAGCGTAGGGCGGGACTTTATTTTATCGGATGAATTGATTGGATCATGAAAAGTGGGAGTTACATTCCAGAATGGAGGCCGATAGGTGGAAACTAAGAGTGATTCGTGATGTCAGCAAAAAATGTAAGTCGTTTCAGAGGCGGAGCCAAGTCGGTATATTTAGTTGAATGTGACTTCCCATCTTCACCTGGTGTGTGATGAAACGGGTGACTTAGGCCTACATGGAAGTTTAGGTTGCACCAGCCATACGTAAGTTACAACTTATGGTGCGTTCACATACAGCGCGAAGCGAGCGTTTCGCGTTGCGCGATTACATAGAAAGTCAATGCAAAGATGTGAATAGATGCGAATTCATGCTGGCCGTCATGAATGAAGCGAATGACACGACTCGAACAGATTGTTGTAGCGGTATGTGGGCACCCGTAATTGTACGACACAACGTCATACATGTGCAAAGAAAAAAGACGTCGCTAGGACGAAAGCGAGCGAAGTAGCGTCTACTTGATTCCAGCTATTGGTTGACTTTACTATTAACCAAGTCGTAGAAGCCCCTCCTCCTGTCCTATTCCGGAAGAGAGGCGGGAATACTCGCGGGTTCGCGTTACTCGTGTGAACGCGAGTTTAAACACAAATTTATGATCCAGCGGTCAAACTCGCCCGAGCAATGCAAGGCGAAAATTATCGGCGCGTTGTATGCAGAGGTGTAGTGGTAAAAAAAGAGGTGGGTAAACTATAAATTCTGGTGGACCACGACGTGGTCACCGGTAAGGTGGGCCACTGCCTACCGGTGTATGTGTATCCTGATGACATCGCTATAGGCTATCATTTGATGGTACTACCAAGGGTATCACTGGTTGTTCCCTCATCATAGGTCACACAATCACTATTCAATTCATACATTAATCTAAGTTCTTGTTAAAGAGACCCAAGAAGGAATAATATGGTTGAAATCTATAAAGTTTACTAAATGACAAAACAGAGAGAACAAAAATATTTAAGAGAGATAGAGAGGGAGGCTTATATCCAGGGCTTCCAATGCAATGCACTTGTACATAATGATTAGGGATTTGGGATTATTTTCATAGTCGATTAATCTGTTGAATATTTTCTCGATTAATCAATTAGTTGTTTGGTCTATAATATGTCAGAACAATGTGGATCAGTGTTTCCCAAAAGCCCAGGAGGATGACGTCCTCAAATGTCTCGTTTTGTCCACAACTCAAAAGATATTCAGTTTACTGTCACAGAGGAGAGAAGACACTAGAACATATTCACATTTAACAAGCTGGAATCAAATAATTTTTTACTTTTGTCTTAAAAAATGACTCAACCTATAATTGATTATCAAAATAGTTTAGATAGTAAAATAGTGCAGATTAACGACAGAAGAATGAATCTGGTGCCACATATTTTAATTTTAAGAAAACTCTGTTTCTGTAATTTACAGAAGAAAGACAAGTTCCATTTTGAACACAAAATAATATACAGTGGTTCTAAACACATAAATTTAACAGATATCAGATATCAATATCAACGCTGACCGCCACACATTGATTTTCGATTTATTTTTTATTTTTTACTAAGCCTATTTAAAATCGTATTTGATTGCAGAGAGCCGTAGCGCATTCGCGCAGCACTAGGCTACCTCTCGCTCGCTCTCTCTCTCTCTCTCTCTCTCTCTCCCTCCCGTACCTCTCGCGCTCTCTCTCCGTCATGGAACACCGCTGCGTAAATCTGTCCAACACAGCACTGTCAGTTATTACTTATTAGCCAGCATGCAAGGAGCCTAGCTAATAAGGAGAGCTAAGTTATTGTTAGAATACAGCTGGATGTTTGAGGTCAGCACGCTGTATATAGCTGGTAGTAGTCAATATCGATGCACGCGCATGGGAAACACTGGCAGCAGCGCATTATGAAAGACTTCGTCTTAGGTTTAACAACCTATGAAACTAATAATGAACAATATGAAACTAAAACGACATAAGCTTAATTTAAAATGGCTTAGGAACTATCTATTTAGAGGTGGATAAACCCACTTTGGAGGTGGGTAAACGCTATTTCCGAATTTTGGGAGGTGCGTAAACGGCGTTTACGTACGTTTAGCCTCCACTACATCCCTGGTTGTATGTGAAAGCACCATTAGCCTAGTTGTGTGTGTGTGTGTGTGTGTGTGTGTGTGTGTGTGTAGTTGACCCTAGCAACACCTTAGCAACACCTTAGCAACGCCCTAGCAACACCCTAGCAACACCTTAGCAACGCCCAACCAACCACAACACCCTAGGATTGTTGCATTGAGTTTTACACGGCTAAACACACTCATTTTATTTAAATATTTCACTAGAAAATGTGATTTTGCATCATTAAGCTACACAATGGAAACCTGTTTGTCTCAGTGTGTCTGTTTGCTTTGGGTTTTTGTGAGCGGAGTATTACAGGAGTCTCATATGGTGGATCAGAGCGTTCTGAAAGTCTTCGTTTCAAATCCACTCGAGTGTCAGATTGAGTTTCAGATAGCTGGAAATAATTTAAGGCAGAGATATTATCTCTCACCGAAGTCATGATAAATCTCCTGGTGTTGTATTCCTTTTCATAAGTCATGCCTGGCGTGAGCGTGTGGCTTCGGAATATCAAAACCTTGCAAAAGACATCCTGGAAGTGTTTTAAAAATTCACGTCCTCTCTGACTCCGTCGGCTCAGGAAGTCTCTCGGTTTCTTGTGTGAGAGATAGAGACTTTACCCTGAGGATGATGACATCGCTTCAGTGTCTGAAATAAAAATGTTACAGAGAAACTCTTTGTTCCCATTTTAATGACTTGTCTTCTGCAACCAGGTTTTGTTTGATGGTTATTTGGCAGATTTAAAGGAGAAAATGTTTTGACCAACTGATGCTGTGAGATATTCTTCTATTTCAAAAGTGTGCTCTGTTGTTTACTTCACATTTCGGCAAATGTAGTCAGTAATCCCAGCATTGAAACATACAGAAACTGTGTCTATGGTTTATGGATTTAATTGGCCTGAATGATTTAGTATTACATGTAACAGGTTGATGAAAGAGACTAAAATAAGGAGAGAAATCACCAGGTTAACAAGACAGGGCAGGTGTGACTAATAAATGTATAATGGACATACAAGGTGGCAGGGTATAACGCAAGATAGAGAGACACGCGGCAATACAGAAACAAAACAAAGCCACGTGCTCTCACAAGACAACAAAACACCCGAATGGCATGAGCACACATCGGCAAGACAATAAGATAATATAGACCCATGCCAACCGATAAACAAGATGAAAGAATGCGTAGCAACGCCAAACTAAGCGATGGAACGCATTCTCACACTAAATGAAACGTGAGCGTACATCACTAGGCAAACAACATGTGCAACAGGTGACAAAAACAAGACCGGACACAAACCCAAAACCCGAAGTGTCCGAACCTCAGCTCGTGACCAGGGCATGAAGCTCAACGCTAGCGCACCCGTGTTCGCGAGAGACAGACAAACTATTGATGCGAGTGCATGCTGCCGAGATGACAACAAGACCGACCGAGGCGAACCAGACTGGAAGTCAGGACTCAGACACCATACTCCAGACATGAAACAAGACCGACCGAACAGAACCAGACTGGAAGTCAGGACCCAGACACCATACTCCAGACATGAAACAAGACCGACCGAACAGAACCAGACTGGAAGTCAGGACCCAGACACCATACTCCAGACATGAAACAAGACCGACCAAACAGAACCAGACACCATACTCCAGACATGAAACAAGACCGACCGAACAGAACCAGACTGGAAGTCAGGACTCAGACACCATACTCCAGACATGAAACAAGACCGACCGAACAGAACCAGACTGGAATTCAGGACCCAGACACCATACTCCAGACATGAAACAAGACCGACCGAGCCGAACTAGACTGGAAGTCAGGACACAGGCACCATACTCCAGACATGAAACAAGACAGACTGAACCAAACCAGACTGGAAGTCAGGACACAGGCACCATACTCCAGACATGAAACATGACAGACCGAACCGAACCAGACTGGAAGTCAGGACCCAGACACCATACTCCAGACATGAAACAAGACAGACCGAACCGAACTAGACTGGAAGTCAGGACCCAGACACCATACTCCAGACATGAAACAAGACAGACCGAACCAAACCAGACAGGAAGTCAGGACCCAGACACCATACTCCAGATATGAAACAAGACCGATTGAACAGAACCAGACACCATACTCCAGACATGAAACAAGACCGATTGAACAGAACCAGACACCATACTCCAGACATGAAACAAGACCGATTGAACAGAACCAGACACCATACTCCAGATATGAAACAAGACCGATTGAACAGAACCAGACACCATACTCCAGACATGAAACAAGACAGACCGAACCAGACAGGAAGTCAGGACCCAGACACCATACTCCAGACATGAAACAAGACAAACCAAACCAGACAGGAAGTCAGGACCCTGTCACATGGCAACATTTTAGCAAAATTACATTATGTGCATTAGACGTGTTGCTGCAGTTCCGACCAGAAATGTCCACTGTGTGGCGCTAAAATGAAATGTGAAAATGAAATGTTCTCCCAAACAGATGAGGTTTTTAAGGTTAATGCTCAATCGAGCTTTAAATCAACAAAACTGACCTCCCTACCCTAAAGCCTAAAATAGCCATAAACTTTATATCTGCTTAGAGTTTTCTAAAAAATGAGCCATTGTTTACTTGTGAGCTGCTTGGCTGAATAATCCAATGTTATATCTATGATGTCATTTTTGGTTATTGTTGATAAAAAGGGGAGGATCTCGGCTTTCTATTGACACCTAGATTGAGCTTATAGTCCACTCAGAGGCCGAGATATTCAATGAAATAATGAGGGTGTTGCTTGAACTGAACATTAGACTGAATGTCTATGGACGAGCACATCTGTGAGGGGTATAATGTGTTAGAGCGCCCCCTACAGTTCACATCTGTGAGGGGTAAAATGTGTTAGAGCGCCCCTACAGTTCACATCTGTGAGGGGTAAAATGTGTTAGAGCGCCCCTACAGTTCACATCTGTGAGGGGTAAAATGTGTTAGAGCCCCCTACAGTTCACATCTGTGAGGGGTATAATGTGTTAGAGCGCCCCTACAGTTCACATCTGTGAGGGGTATAATGTGTTAGAGCGCCCCCTACAGTTCACATCTGTGAGGGGTATAATGCGTTAGAGCGCCCCCTACAGTTCACATCTGTGAGGGGTATAATGTGTTAGAGCGCCCCCTACAGTTCACATCTGTGAGGGGTCAAATGTGTTAGAGCGCCCCCTACAGTTCACATCTGTGAGGGGTCAAATGTGTTAGAGCCCCCACAGTTCACATCTGTATATTGTGATGGAATGTTTCTGCCACCTAGTGGAATAAAATGAGCATTTTCAATGTGAGGTAATGTGAACAGAACCAGAATGACATGCTTAGGACAACAACAACAAAAGAAACATTGATGAACATTATATGTGGACTTTCTAAAAAACATAGTAGTAGTAGTCCTTTATTGTCACATAGTAAACCAGTGAAATGGGCCATCGACCATAGTAGAGCATATAAGGCCTTTTAAGTCTGGGCTGTGAAAGATTTGAATTGTCTTAGTAACAGAAGCAGTAGTTAATGACATTTGACAAAATGTATACAAGCCCGTATGATCTTGAGTGAATCAGTGTTTGCTCTGATGCTCTTTAGAGTCACTTGTGCTTTTAGACAGAGCTGGAACAGAATCTAAACGAGCTGGTAGCCTCCATACTGAAGTCTATTTATTGGGCACAGGATAAGAGCCATGTGCCTAGGGGTGTTTGGATAACACCCAGAAGGAGTCAACCGTTCGCTCAACTACCGAAAATGTCCAGTTTCATGGTGTTGAAATTGCTGAAGTGATATGAAATTGTGTTCTGTGAAGAGACATTTCTGACAGGATGCAGCAGAGCCTGTTTTATTTCTCTGGCCATATCTCTTATTAAATGTCAACACTGCATGAGAGAGATGTGCAGAGAAGAGAGAAAAATAATTTGGTTATGGGGAAGGAGTGAAAGAAACCGAAAAATATGCCAGATCAAGACAGATCTCAGCAGTGTGTTTCAGAGAGAGATGCGACACACAATTGCTCTGTTGCATAATCTACTGTTGTGAAAAATGTTGTGAATTTAACAAAGCAATCAAACGTTACAGCATTACAAATATAATGTATCATAGTGTCCAAAAACATCTCCAAACACATAAAACATAATAATTGTACATAAGAACTAATTACACATGCAAACACAACAATGACTAAAGGTTTGCATAGCATGCAGACATGATTTTAGTCATGAGATTTCACAGAGTGAGTTTCATTCTGTGTCATTTGAGGCAGCATTGAGTCTGAGTCGTGTATTTGGCGCCATCTCCTGGTGGTCATATGTAACATTGTGCTTCATGTGGATTATCTAATGATCTATACATCTGATTATCTTGTGTGTGGACTCGATTGAAAGATAATCACCTGAATAGGGGAAGTCTTATAACATATTATAACTGTAGTTATAATAATTTATGAGAAGTTATAACTTATTATAAAGTGTATTTCGAGACATTATAAATGCATTATACACTAAAGTAGAACTATGAATAGGGGAAGTCATATAATGTATTATAACTGTAGTTATAAGGGTATATGAGAAGTTATAACTTATTATGAAGTGCATTATGAGACATTATAAATGCATTATAATGCCTTTATAACACATTATTTTCTAAAGTAGAACTATGAATAGGGGAAGTCTTATAATGTATTATAACTGTAGTTATAATGATTTATTAGAAGTTATAACTTATTATAAATTGTATTATGAGACATTATAAATGCATTATACCCTAAAGTAGAACTATGAATAGGGGAAGTCATATAATGTATTATAACTGTAGTTATAAGGATTTATGAGAAGTTATAACTTATTATGAAGTGTATTATGAGACATTATAAATGCATTATAATGCCTTTATAACACATTATATTCTGAAGTAGAGCTATGAATAGGGGAAGTCATATAATGTATTATAACTGTAGTTATAATGCTTTATGATAAGTTATAACTTATTATAAAGTGTATTTCGAGACATTATAAATGCATTATACACTAAAGTAGAACTATGAATAGGGGAAGTCATATAATGTATTATAACTGTAGTTATAAGGATATATGAGAAGTTATAACTTATTATGAAGTGTATTATGAGACATTATAAATGCATTATAATGCCTTTATAACACATTATATTCTAAAGTAGAGCTATGAATAGGGGAAGTCTTATAACGTGTTATAACTCTAGTTATAATGATTTATGAGAAGTTATAACTTATTATGAAGTGTATTATGAGACATTATAAATGCATTATAAATATGGGGTTCATAGAAAGTGTTACCAAACATGCTATAAATGTTTTTTAAAAAATGTATGAAACTACAGATTACACTGGACACAAATATTACATTTCTATGAACTTGACACATGTGCTCTAAACTAGATTTTTAAAAGATTTCTCATAATGACTTGATGCACAAACAGACGGCATGTAAACCGCAATAAGAGTAATAGATTTGCATGTCATTTAACGTTAATATTTATTGCACCAGTAATTAAAAATGAAAGTGTGAAGACAAAAAAGGCACGTGTTTAAATCTAGCAGGATCATAGAATTAAAAACTCTCGGTTTTACACGTTTATGTGGTAACGAGTTTCGGCAGAACGGTAGCGGTACTGCTTCTCAAGCACGAGACTTTTTGCGGCGCATATCGCGCAAGATAACATGTTTTGTCTTTTCATGCATGCATGAGATGTCACGCTAATTGACCTTCAGAACAGTCGGTGCATCAATATTTCTCTGTCAGACTGATGCACCTTTACACTTATACTTAGAAGACTGCTGCCTATATAGGTAGTAGACACTCCCTTGCTGTCTTCTGTAGGCTTTCTGCACACAATCTGTAAAGAAAATAGTCTTGCCCACTTCACAGATCTCAGACTGACGGGCAGAGAAGCGCTTTTGAGGCTGTAAGAGTGACACATAGTGCAGTTTGACTTGTATGGATGGGCTTTCATTACAGAAAGCTGCAGGGTCATTAACCTGTCAGTCAGCACTCATTTTGTCAATCATTCGGAGATGAAATGACACAGAATTGTTAACTCTAATACAGGGGTTTCAAGCTCTGGTCGGATTTAAAAATGGACCGTTTGCATGTTGTGTCAATAAAGCAATAAGCCACTCGATGCCGTGCATTACAGTATTATAACACGGTGTTAAGGGGTGTTTTTATTCACTTTTATTAAGTTATGCTCAATCAACGGCATTAGTGGCATAAAGCTAATTACTACAAATCATTTTGACTTGCCCCTTCCTTTATTAGAAGTGATTACGGAAAGACACTTACAATGGAAGTGAATGGTGCCAGTGCAAAAACACTAAAATGCACATCTTTTCAAAGGTATAGCCACAGGATGTAAACATTATACACGTTAAAGGAGACCTATTGTGCCCCTTTTTACAAGATGTCATAAGTCTCAGATGTCCCCAGAATGTGTGTGTGAAGTTTCAGCTCAAAATACCCCACGGATCATTTATTATATCATGTTATAAACGCCTCTTTTTAGGTGGAATCAAAAACACAATGATTTCGTGTGTGTCTCTTTAAATGCAAATGAGCTTTTGGTCCCCGCCCCCTTTCAGGAAGAGGGCTGTGCCTTTACAGCTTGTGCAGATATGACTGACAGCGTAAATACCGGAGTTCAGACAGGACTGGGAAGAGAAATTGGCCCGAGATTTTACATAACAACTGGTCCAAAAGTTGAGCAGGGGGCGTTCGCTGTCCTTTTCTGCATATCACGGCGCCGGTTTGTGGTCCGTTCTACATGACGGCTCATTTTAGCTCATCGCGGCCCATTCAGCCCGTTTCACTGCCGACCCACCGGCCCACTCGGTTCTCCCGATGGCCAGTTCGCCCCTGATTGGCCCCAAAGTGCATCGGCCCACCGGGAAAATGCCCGGTATGCCAGATTACCAGTCCACTGCGTCTTCAGTGTCTGATGCCGGAGTACATGAAGACTCTAATGTTCACTTCTACAGTAACAACAGACACTAATGAGACATTATTCTTCTCACTGTATCTGCTCCAGGACTGTGTGTCCATCACTCAGGGGAGGAGCTATGATAACGGGGCGGAGTCCGTCACCAGTCATGGGCGTGGCCTGATCTAACGTGACGTCACTTTAGATGACGCGGTCCAGACGGCATTCGGGCCGCGCCATCACTCGTATAAGTTGTAATATTGTGTAACTTTACACTGATGCAATTAGTCAGTGATTTTATCACACTAGCATCACATTAACATGTATAATGTTTACATCTTGTGCCTATACTTTTGAAAAGAGGCGTGTTTAAGGATTACTGGACTGGCCCCTTTCACTTCCATTGTAAGTAGAGGTCGACCAATAGCGGATTTTGCCGATACCGATAACTAAGTTGGTGGTAAAGACCGATAAACGATCAATCGGATGATAGTTTTTAAAATGTATTTATAGAATGTAGCGCTGCAACTAACGATTATTTTTATAATCGACTAATCTAACGATTATTAGAACGATTATTCGACTATTATTGCAACGATTAATCGACGAAATATACTTGTATTCAACATAAATGCTCTAAACTCAAGTATATATCTGATAAATATCTGATATGTTGCTTCTCAGGTAAATGTATCTTGATTTAATGATTTTTCCATATTTTTAAATATTTAAATATTTAAATTAATTAAATATTATTTTCAAAATTCTCCGCTAACAATTCTTTCGTCTGCAGTATAGCTGCTAAAGAAAGGAGGATATTTTTATTAGAAAACAAACCAAAAAAGACAAATTTGATCCATTTTTAACGAGCAATCACGTTATATTCTAGCTGCTGGAGCATGCGCCGGTGATGAGCGTCTCCGCGCGGGACAGTGTATCAGCCGGGAGACGTTTGAAACTCTCTCGCGACTCATATAAGCAGCTCTGACCGCAAACACAAATGCTAGTTTTGGCGTTTGTGCTTATTTATACGGTCCGCGTCCTTATTATTTGAACTTTAATAAAGGATGCGTTAAATACAGGATATAACGGCGCAGCGTTTCCTTTTTAGATGCTCTGACGGGCAAGTTTTGCTCCAGCGGAACAGCGGGTGTGGCTCTGCTTTATTTCACGACGACACTGCTGCTGTATTTACTTATTTTGCATGTTTGTGTTATAATGCTGTGCGATCTACATCAGCTTAATCCGTGTGGAACGTTCTCACGCATCATCATTAGCATTTCAAAACATCTCATGTTGTGTTAAATCAAAAAATATAACGTCAATAGACTCGTTTTCATCCACCTATCGTGCTATTTTGTGATCGACAATTAAATTGCGGCATTCGCCGCCTTCCGCCCGTTTCCATTCAAACGGCCTTTTATGGATAAAAAAACACTGTCGCATAAGTTTTGGTTTAGCGCAACAGAAATCTGCCCTGAAGCCGTTTCCATTCAGAAATGTGTTTATCGCTGTGGAGCAGAGGGGTCGGGGCCGGGTCGGAATATCGTGCGCCCGGTCCCCAATCGGCCTGATGGGGCGCGCGAGGGATAAAGGCGGCCGGTGACGATAGTTCGAGAGAGAGAGAATTACGGGCATGTCCGTCGTGTGTGTTTATGTTTGTGCTTTTGGTTTGAGTTTAATTAAATTATTATTTATATTGACAAGCCGGTTCTCGCCTCCTCCTCGCCCATCCTTAACTGTGTTACATTGGTGCCGAAAGCCCGGGAAGGAGGAGGGATGCCCGTTGCAGAGTCCTCGACACTGCCGTCCACCCAGGGGAGCGCTGCTGCCATCTGCCGGGTGACTGAGTAGCCCGACCGCCCGGATGCGGGGAACGGCCGCCGTCTGCGGGGCAAGTGGGGACTGGATACCCTGACCAGGTTCGCTGGTTGCCATCGGTTACGACACGAAAGCCGTATGGTCATGGTCCTGTTCAAGCTGGCAACCTGCAACAAGTATTGGCGGATTATTTTTTGCTTTTTTTGTGGACAATTTCTATTCGATTTCTGTCGATAATGCCATTTCAGCCCTACTAGAATGTCATAAAGTCCAAAATGAATAAAATCCCAGATGCAATTTATTATTCAACCAAAATCCCAATAATAGCCAGAAGAAATGAATATTTGGTGCACAACGCAGGACTCTATATGTATACATCAGGGACTCTTATTTTGAACTGATGAAATGATATGAAATGCCATATTTTGCCGATAACCGATAGCAACTATCGGCACCGATTAATCGGTGAAACCGGTATATCGGTCAACCTCTTATTGTAATTACAGTAATTATTTTTCCTTTTCACACTGAAAGTCAAATAATTTTTGGTGGGAATCAACATTATAAAACGTAACAAATGCTGTTAATCGCCTTGAAATGATTCCGGAACTTTCCTTTGATGATAATAAAAATGGCAACAATTCTTCTTCATTGTTTATGGTTGCCAGGCAAAGTAGCAACATGCATAGATACAGATTGCGCAATCACAGGCATGCATGTATCTGCGTTATTAACGACATCAAACACGGCTCACCCGGTCATTATTCACAGCTCCTGCACTTTTACCGTCATTCTGTCTTTTTTCAGTTCAGTTTGCATCGTGCCACTCCTGATTCCTTCGCATTACTGGCACAGAGAAGCTCCTAAATGCTGCAAAATACAAAGTGATTGTCTTGACTGAAGCCACACATACAGATGTTTGAATGTCAGTATGCATGTGAAGCCCCAGCACAGCGTGAAGCATTGCAAGATTGGAACTACATTTCGACAGCACTTCCCGGTAGGATTCACCGCGGGAGCTCGACTACATAATAATGAGCGGAAGTGGAGCTGCTGTCTGTGTCACATGACATTCAGCATCTGATTCAGTCGCTTACATCTGGGTTTCACTGAAGGGCTTAGATCAGATCTTACGTGTGTTTGGGTTTAAAGCGTTCTGAGCTGATCTGCAGGGGAATGAGAGAACCTTGTAAGTTACCTACAATATATCTATACATCATTGTAAGGCATTATACTGTACACGCTCCCTATGTGAAAGCTAGAGGTGCTTAATATACAATATGATGGCCAAATTGTGGGTAGCAATGCATATATCCTTCAACTTCAGGCTCTTCCATCATTCCCACAACATTAATCAATTTATCCCCTAATAACGTGTTTGTTAACCAAGTGGACAGGTGTCAGTGCAGAGCGTGCATGAGACGAAATATGAGACGAAACAAAGACAAATCGAGGGAAATATCACTATTGAATTTGTCATCATTTTCCAATCAAGCTGTAAATTTGGCAAATTGTGCAAAATGTGTGAAAATATTATTTTAGATGTTAAATAATCGAATAGAACGGATTAATAATAATAATTATTAATAATAAAAATATTATTTAAGATTTCTCACCAATTTGGAAAGGCCAATTCCCAATGCGCTCCAAGTCCTCATGGTGGCGTAGTGACTCACCTCAATCCGGGTGGTGGAGGACGAATCTCAGTTGCCTCGCATCTGAGCCCGTCAATCCGCGCATCTGATCTCGTGACTCGTTGAGCGCGTTACCGTGGAGACGTAGCACGTGTGGAGGCTTCACGCTATTCTCCGTGGCATCTATGCATAACTCACCACACGCCCCACCGAGAGCGAGAACCACATTATAGTGACCACAAGGAGGTTACCCCATGTGACTCTACCCTCCCTAGCAACCGGGCCAATTTGGTTGCTAAGGAGACCTGGCTGGAGTCACTCACCACACGCCCCACCGAGAGCGAGAACCACATTATAGCGACCACGAGGAGGTTACCCCATGTGACTCTACCCTCCCTAGCAACCGGGCCAATTTGGTTGCTAAGGAGACCAGAGCTGGAGTCACTCAGCACACCCTGGATTCAAACTCGCGACTCCAGGTGTGATAGTCAGCGTCAATACTCGCTAAATCTACCCAGGACCCCCACAATTTCACTTTTAAGTGTTGTGGGTTTTTCGAATACTGACTTCAGAGATGCAGAAACACAGAAAAAAGACATAACAAGAGATAAAGGTTATTTCTTTACTTTCTTTTCTCATATAACACACTTTAATAAATACATCCCGACACTGCAGTGATAAATGAGCAGTCCGCAGTAATTCCCTGAGACGTGCTGCCTGCCGCGTGCCGCGGGAAATCTCTCCGCTCACATCTTCACCCAGATCATATTAATAAATGACTATTAAACTGCCTGTGAAGCTCTGAGCTGTCCTCTTCCATGTGTTTCTAAATGTACATCTTATTTTCTCTCCCTATCTCGTACCTGCTCTCCCGCCGTACGCCACTGAAGGAAGTCGAGGTTGGTATCTTTGTTTAATGTGTCGTTTGCTGTGATGTGTTTCACTGTGATATGTGAGCCGACTCGGAGCAGATGGCTCCTCCTCTTCCTGTTTAAAACCATCTGGTCTTCAGTATCACATACACTGAAATCAGTCAGAACACCTTAGCAACCACAAACATTAGCAACATCCCATAAAACCACAGTAACACGGATGTGGCGAGTGTTGCAAAGGGCAGTGTCTGTTCATTATTATTTTCTGTTTATGACTGAAACGTCTTGGTTACCGCGGTAACCTCGGAACGAGACATTGTGTCGATGTAGCGGCACTAGGGGTCGCTCTTGGGAGCCCCATATCCAATGGGAATTGATAAATGTAATTTAAATTAAATTTAGATCATATGTTTAATAAATTGTAACATTGATACATTTAACAATGGCCATAACATTAAATAAAAACAGAAAAGATCAGATGCCATTAAAAAAAATCTTTTTTTTTACAATACTTCACACTTTTCATTCCTCCTGCTGTGCCAAGGTGTACTTCCCAGAAGATCATTTTTATTATGTATAATATATGAATAGAGGCGCAGGGATCTCTCCCCTTACATGTGTTCTTGTTCATTGTATTTTCTGACTTTTTTGGCGTTATTAAAATTTTTTACACCCAAACTAGTAAGACTGTGTCCTTCCTAGACCAGTCCTTCTGAGGCTCTTGGCTAGACTCCTGCTTAGCATTCAGCGCTAGCATGTGCGGACTCATTAGTGTGCATGGCGAACCATAATCTTAGAACCATGTGATATTTTACTGCTTAAAAAAAAACATAAACTTCAGAGAACGAGAAAAATGTCCTTAATCTCTAATTCTCTAATACGTGGTGTTTGTATATAAATGCAAGCAAATGATAAAAGTCTTTCTTATATTTCTATTCATCAAAAACAGTGTGTCAAAATGAACGCGTTTCGTTTCTGCTCTAAAGTGATGTCACGTTAGATCAGGCCACGCCCACGACTGGTGACGGACTCCACCCTATTATCATAGCTCCTCCCCTGAGTGATGGACACACAGTCCTGGAGCAGATACAGTGAGAAGAATAATGTCTCATTAGTGTCTGTTGTTGCTGTAAAAGTGAACATAAGAGTCTTCATGAACTCTCGCATCAGAGACACTGAAGACGCAGCGGACAAGCTGGACTGGTGATCTGGCATACCGGGCATTTTCCCGGTGGGCCGACGCAATTTGGGGGCGAACAGGGGCAGACTGGCCATCGGGAGAACCGAGCGGGCTGGTGGGTCGGCCGCGAAACGGGCTGAATGGGCCACAATAAGCTTAGATGAGCTGCTGCGTTATGCAGAACGGACCACAAAACGGCGCCGCGATATGTAGAATAGGACAGTGAACGCCCCCCGTTCAACTTTTGGGCCGGTTGCTGTGTAAAATCCGGGTCAATTTCTCTTCCCAGTCCTGCCTGAACGCCAGTATTTACGCTGTCAGTCATATCAGTTCTGATTTGTTGTTGCTGTAGTAACCGACGAACCGCACGAGCAGTAAAGGCACAGCCCTCTTCCTGAAAGGGGGAGGGGAGCAGCAGCTCATTTGCATTTAAAGAGACACACACGAAATCAGCGTGTTTTGGATTCCACCCAAAAACAGGCATACGTTTAACAATAACTAGCATGTTTATGCAATGTTTGTTGCTAGAACATAAGTTACAAATTAGGGTTTGAAACTGTAAACTTTACACATCCCCAATTTTGGTACCAGGGTGGAAAGTTCAGTCTTTGTATCTTACATTGGTACTCGGACAGTAATATGTTTTATTTTACACCTCATAAATATGAATTATAATGATTCTCTTCTGTGTTTCTCTCAGGATGACTACATCCGTACATTGAAAGATCCACAGACTTCTGACGAAAGTGAGTATCAAAATGTCTCTCTTGGTCTTTATTGTCATACAATACGGAAAAGCGTCCTCTGTCTTTAAACCAGTGTTATTAATAGTTTTCTTGACTAACGATTGG